>NW_007077633.1:0-1576 GCF_000164805.1 Carlito syrichta | reverse complement strand
TACTTTGAAAGAGTCTAGGCAACAAGTTTCCTGTGATGAAAAAAAGTTAGCTTCTCACTACAAGGCTCCAATGATTCCCTCACTGCACTGTACAATGCAGCATTTAGTATCAGGGACAAGGACACTGGAAGCTGGCCTGAGGAGCCTTCCCACAGCCTCCCTAGAACCCGTTGTGGTGAGGGGCAGACTGATCCTTCACGACCTTAGCCTGTCCTTTCTCATCTATGTATATCTATTATGCATCCATTAAAAAAAAAAAAAAACCCAACTCTGATGGAGCCGGTCAAGCTGGCCTCAGAAGGACTGTCCCAGAATGCATTTCCCCAACAATCTAGTGGAATGGGCCTGTCTACCAGATTTTGTTTTCATTTCTTTCTTTGTTTTTGTTTTGCATACAGATAGTTGTATGTATTTGCCCCTTCTTCTGGGGGTGGGATGGGAGGGGGTGGACTGCTCCCTGCAGGATTTCCCCCAACATATGCAGATTTGTACTCCTAATAATGTGTCTGACTCCCAGCAGGCACTCAAGATAGGTTTGCTAAACTGGATACTAAACAATAGCGGAAGCTTCATTAAGAAAACATTCTATTTACAACAGTGGGTGCATCAGCCCTCTGGGGCCAGGTCTGCTGACATCTATCTCCACACAAGCATCCTTCTGACCACCCTGGCTCCAAAGTGCCCTGCCCTCTGCAGTCATGCTGGCTTCATTCCATTGCTCCTTCTATGGCTGCTTTAAAATCATACCCGTGATGCCTGTTCTTTTAAGAATAAAGATGTACAAAAGGAAAAAACAAACAAACCAGCATCACCCAGAAATAATCACTACTGAGAACTTAACATAAAATTTTTGATAAGCAGAGCTTATAAATAAGGCATTCCCTTTATATGAATATCTTGTTTCAGAAATGGTATCATATTACCTACTTGATTATGTTCAACTTTTTAAAAACTTTTTTTAGCCGGGCTCGGTGGCTCAGCCTGTAATCCCACGCTTTGGGAGGTTGAGGTGAGTTGATTGACTGAGCCCACGGGTTTGAGACCCGCCTGGGCAACTTGGCAAGACCTCATCTCTACAATAAATCAAAAAATCAGCCGGGCATGGTAGCGCTTGCCTGTAATTCTAGCTACTAGGAAGGCTGAGGCAGAAAGATCGCCGGAGCCCAGTGGGTCGAGGCTGTGGTGGCCAGGAACATGCCACTGCACTCCTGCCTGGGCGACAGAGTGAGACTCCAACTAAAAAAACAAACAAACAAAAATGCCCCAACCCTGATGGAACTGGTCAAGCAGACAATAAGAATGACTACCACTAGCTATGTGCTCTACATGCAGGTAGTTCCCAATCCTTTACAACCTGGAACACCCACAGTCAGTCCTTGAGGTTTAACTATGAGAACTCGGAGGCTAGCAAGGCTGGTGGTATCTTGGTATCCCACAGCTAGTAAGGGACAGACCTGGGATTTGAGTCTAAATATGATTAACTCCACACCCTGTGCTCTAACCACCTCACTGCACTGTCTTTCTTCTTACTATTAAGAGTAGATTCTGGGCACTGATTTGGATGCTCAGGGATCCG
>NW_007077632.1:0-945 GCF_000164805.1 Carlito syrichta | reverse complement strand
TTCCAGCAGCTGTTATTTTTTGTGTGTGATAATTGCCATTCTGACTGGAGTTAGGTGGTATCTCAGTGTGGTTTTGATTTGCATCTCCCTGATGATTAGTGAGGTTGAGCATTCTTCATGTGTTTGTTGGTTGCTCGAATGTCTTCTTTTGTGAAGTGTCTGTTCATATCTTTTGCCCATTTTATAATGGAGTTGTTTGTTTTCTTCTTCTCAGTGTGTTTCAGTTCCTTGTAGATCCAGGATGTTAATCCTTTGTCAGAACTAGAGTTGACAAATACTTTTCCCAGTCTGTAGGCTGTCACCCTGCTCTCTTGATGGTTTCTTTGACTTTGCAGAAGCTTGTCAGTTTAATAAGGTCCGATTTGTCTATCTTCTCTCTTAAGTCCTGTGGATTTCGGGTTTTGTACAGGAATTGGATGCCAGTTCCGATTTCCATGAGGGTTTTTCCTTCATTTTTTAAGTTTCTTATGGTTTGAGGTTTTACATTTAGCTCTCTGATCCATTTGGAATTAACCTCTGTGCATGGGGATAGATAGGGGACCTGTTTCAATCTTCTGCATGTGGTCAGCCAGTTTTCCCAGCATCATTTACTGAATAGGTTCTCCTCTCCCCAGTGGTAGGTGGTGGAGGCTTTGTCAAAGATGAGTTGGTTGAGAAATTAAGGTTTTGCTTCTGGGAATCTCAATTCTATTCCATTGATCTATATGCCTGTTCCGAGACCAATACCAAGCTGTTTTGATGATTGTAGCTTTATAGTAAAGTTTGAAGTCTGGTAGTGTGATACCACCTGCTTTGTTTTTTTTTTGCTGAGGATTGTTCTGGCTATTCTTGGACGTTTGTGTTTCCATATGAATTCCTGTGTTGTCTTTTCTAGGTCTGAGAAGAATGTTGCTGGTAATTTGATGGGTATTGCATTGAATTTGTAGATTGCCTTAGGTAAGATGG
>NW_007077631.1:0-833 GCF_000164805.1 Carlito syrichta | reverse complement strand
CCAGTCCTTAGACTCTAACCCCAGGGTTTAAATTTGCCTTAAAACAACATAAAGGCTGGGCTCAGTGGCTCACCCTGTAATCCCAGCACTCTAGGAGGCTGAGGCGAGTGGATTGCCTGAGTCCGTGGGTTCCAGGCCCACACTGGCAACATGGCGAGACCTCATCTCTACAATACATCAAAAATTAGTCGGGTGTGGTAGCGCACGCCTGTAGTTCCAGCTACTTGGAAGGTTCAGGGGGAAGGATCACTTGAGCCCAGCAGGTTGAGGTTGCAGTTGTCGGGATTGTGGCACAGCACTCCAGTCTGGGCAATAGAATTAGACTCCAACTCAAAAAAAATAAATAAATAAATAAGTAGTGTCAGAGGGCTATATGTCAATCAACCAGGAGAAGTGCCTATTCCCAATTTAGTGTTATCAGTTGCTGACATGCAAACCAGCAATAGTAAATTGTTACCACTTCAAGTGGGAATACGAAGGAAAGAGGAGAAGTAGGTGTATGAGTTCATGCTGATAAATATGTTAATTGCTACCCTTTTATATAGATTTGTTTAATAATGGAAAATGTGTCTAATTATATGTTTTATATTTGTTCCCCAAGGACTCTTCAGGGAACGTTTCATTCTGGGCTAGATTTCCACAGCTAACTGTGAGAGAGCAAAAAGAGCAGAACAATCAAGGCACTCAGTGCTGGCAGATGGTTGAAAGTGGTTCTATGCCGATGTCCCTCCTCCAGATACTATCAGGAATGAGCTGGGATCAGTGACTAACAAGTTCTGAAGGTGAATTTAAAAATGTAAAAGAAGACAGAAATAACTTCATACAGAATTTTG
>NW_007077630.1:0-1382 GCF_000164805.1 Carlito syrichta | reverse complement strand
TATCTCACTTTCCAGCTGCTATAGAAGCATTTTTGACTAAAATTGTATTTATTAGAATAAATCATGTCTTGATATGCCTGCGGTAGTCCTGGTTTACACTGGGAACACTCACATAATCATTCACAGGGTTCCTTTTAGCCTCCAATGCCTCAGGATGATAAATTATGTGGCTAAACTTTCTGTAATAGAGCTGGAAATGGAAGTGTTGAGCAAACCAAACTTTAGTATCTGTTGTACTCCAGCAACCAAAATCACTGAAAATCACTGTAAATCTCAATTTACAGTCTTTCATGAAAACACCAAGGAGTGTAAATTTATAACACTCCCAACTTCTTTCAAATTTTCCATGTCATTTCTCTTGCTGTCAGTATATCTCACATGCATGACTGATGCCCTGAAGTGCTTCTCCTCTTCCAATGTAAGATTAAGAAAAATCCTCTTTCTAACTCTGTCCATTTAGCTTTCCTTCTCTCCTCTCCCATCCTCTGTCTGTCCCAAGCCTTTGTCCTGGAGTTCACTTGGATTCTATGCTCACTTTTAATGTTCCCCTTGCCCTACTCCACAGAAGAGTGGACTCTGCTGCATCTCTCATCCCCACCTCCAATGAAAAAGCATTATCAGCTGAGCTTGGTGGCTCAACCTGTAATCCCATGCCTTGGGAGGCTGAGGTGAGTGGATTGCGTGAGCCCACGGGTTCGAGACCTGCCTGGGCAACTTGGCGAGACCTCATCTCTACAATAAATAAAAAAATCAGCCAGGCTTGGTAGCGCGTGCCTGTAATTCTGGCTACTTGGAAGGCTGAGGTGGAAGGATCACTGCAGCCCAGTGGGTCGAGGCTGCAGTGGCCGGAAGCAGCCACTGCACTCCAGTCTGGGTGACATAGTGAGACTCTAACTCAAAAAAAAAGAAAAGAAAAAGCATTGTCTATTTGTTTGGCACAATTTCTATTGACAACCATCTTGTAACAAGGTGAGGGTCAATTTGAAACCAAGAAGGGAAGGGCCCAGGAGAAGAGGCCTAGGTCCTGATTGTCCTATGCCTAGAGCCCATCCTACCCAAGGAGTTCCAGAAGTGTGAGGTGAAAAGTATTGTTCAAGCCCATTTGAATCAGACTTCTCTCCCTTGTAAGCAATGACATCCTAACAAATGCACTAATTTTTGTGTGCAACTAAGTCCCAGCAGTCTTCTCTCCTTTGACAGTCATGAAGATGATACATTTAACATTTTGTGAGTTAATTTTTTTAGTCTGATGTCTTATAATTTAATGCATGTTTATTTTGTTCTTGTTTAAAGTGTATAACCAGGCCAGGATCAGTGGCTCAGCCTGTAAGCCCAGTACTTTGGGAGGCTGGGGTGAGTGGAATCCCTGAGCCTGTGGGTTC
>NW_007077629.1:0-1164 GCF_000164805.1 Carlito syrichta | reverse complement strand
CATGCATCCAGTCCCTCCTTCCAATGTATTTCCTCAACTGACTTAGCAAATCAGCATGTCCCACTCCTCTGGGGGTAGTGACAGGTCGAGGAACTCATGGTTTAATCATCAGAGTTAGGACTGCTGGGACCATAGGACCACTGTGGGGATAAGTCAGCTTTCAGATGGAGCATCTGATAGCCATCCCATCTCCCCCGATCAAAGAAAAAAAAGGGGGCAGCCCCCTCGGGTCCCTTACTGCTGTGGGAAATTTTCTGTGCTCTCAATAAATCCTGCTTTCTTTAAAAAAAAGAAAACAGAAAGAAAGAAAAGGACAAGGTAACCACTGGGAGAGGGAGGAGGATGGCAGAATAGAGAGGAAAGGATGTGGAAGGAAGAGATTTGGAAGGGAAAGGGTCATCAAAATGACCTGGGAGGTTTGCAAATCGCCTGTTCATCCCTCACACTTAAATTGTTGAGATGTCACAACACAAGGAGCAGCTGAAACTCACTGCTATGGATGCTAACATAGATGCTAGAATGTTCTTTCTGATGTGAGCATACTAGAGTTCCTGGAGTTCCCATCAAGGAACTCTCTTCCACCTTTAGCATCCAGAACTTATCACAATGACTGTCAGCATTCCCCATCCTGGTTTCCTCCCCTGTCCCTCCTTCCTGCTACAGTGCCAACCCGACGGGGCCCCACCACCCTCTACTAGAGCAAGTCTGCACCTGGGCTGCACATTAAAGTCACAAAAAGAGGTTTCACAACAGGGGCCTGGTTCCCATTCCCAGAAGTTGATTTAGTTATCCTAGGACATGGTCAGGCATCCAGATTTTTTAAAGCCCTGGGAGACTGTAACAGACAACCTGGACTGTGAGCATCACACGACTGAAGAGTAGTTACAGGTGACTTCGGCCTCATCCAAGTCAGTGAATGTTTCTCACTGTCTCTACTTTCAGCTGCAGTGGTGGGTAGAAGTCACTATACAGGAGCAGTAATTTTTCTTTTCTCACAAATAATTCCATAATCTTGGCAAAAGGGAAAAGGAGCAGAAAAATCTGTGTGCAGATAAGAGCTCTTAGAATACAAAAGTGAGTTATGATAGCTAAGATGTGAAAAATTTACAGCAAAAGAAAAACTGGAGGAGAAAGTATGTGTTAGGGAAATAGTGATGGAAAAGA
>NW_007077628.1:0-573 GCF_000164805.1 Carlito syrichta | reverse complement strand
CTCGTCTTTACAATAAATCAAAAAATTAGCCAGGCGTGGTAGCACACACCTGTAGTTCCAGCTACTTGGAAGGCTGAGCCGGAAGGATTGCCAGAGCCCAGCAGGTTGAGGCTGCAGTGGCCGGGAGTGTCCCACTGTACTCCAGTCTGGGTGACAGAGTGACACTCCAACTCAAAAAATAAATACATAAATAAATAAAGTTACTTGCCTTAGTTCATTTTGTACAATTAATTTTAAATACTTTTTCTCCAAATACTATGACTGTTGATATAATCTAGATATTAAAGTTTTGTCTACCTTTAAAATAAAACATTCCATGTTTTTAGCTTCTCTTCAAACTTCTCCATTCTTTTTTTTTCTTCTTCTTCTCATTTTCTTTTTTTTTTTTTGGGTTGGAATCTCACTCTGTCGCCCAGACTGGAGTGCATTGTCATGCTCCCGGCCACTGCAGCCTTGTCCTGCTGGGCTCCGGAGATCCTTCCTCCTCAGCCCTCCAAGTAGCTGGAACTACAGATGTGTGCTACCACGCCTGGCTAATTTTTTGATTTATTGTAGAGACGAGGGCTGCCAAGT
>NW_007077627.1:0-1147 GCF_000164805.1 Carlito syrichta | reverse complement strand
AAGTCTCACCAAGTTGCCCAGGTGGGTCTCAAACCAGCGGGCTCAGGCAATCCACTCACCTCAGCCTCCTAAAGCATGGGATTACAGGCTGAGCCACCGAGCCCGGCTTATATTTATGTTGCTATAATTTTATTTGATGGTTTATTTCTCAGTTAACAGGAAGGAAATATATCTACATATAAAACATTGAGAAATCTCAAAACTTTATTGTTCAGTGAAAATGTAAGAAGTGTTATGTTACATATGATTTATGTAAATTTAAATAGCTTATTCATACATAAATACACTGATGCAGCTCCAGGTATCATATCATATCTGCATTCAGGGAAGCAAGACTAACAAGAAGTATCACCACAATCCCCTACTGATAAACTCTTACATCTCATTAACCTTAAGCAGGCCACAGAGCCATTCTTAATTAGAAATGAACCTGATAAATAACCTATCATATGAGGAAGAGGATTGTTGTCATTGATTGAGTCTAATCACAATTTATTCGTGTTCCAAACAAAAGGATAACTCTGCGGGCAAAAAGATTTGAGCAATCAACAGTATCTGGCAGTTAGAAAACCACCGTGTCGAACGTAATTCTGTTTTCCTATATTTGATGATGAATATACTTCTTGAATCCCCTCCTGATTTCAAACTCTTTGTGAAGAGATACCACGGCCCCTGTCACATCCAGTTTTGGGTGTATGAAAGTCCCTCCAAAAACACTTGTGATTAAATGACTCTGAAGAGATGGAATTCGTAATCTTGCAAATGAGAAATTTATCTTAGTATTTGGTAGTTTTCTGGGACACAATTGTCACAATTTAAAAAGATGACAATTAATTTGTAGAGTATATTCCATTATTTGTGCTAAAAGTTAAATAATTGTTGCATAATTGCTTGAAGCACACTGCTTGAAATGGAAAACTCTGCCTCCTATGAGCTATTAGATCATGGCATACTGTCCATTCATTCCAGTGGACTTTATGAAAAGAAGATTGGATCAAACCCCAGCTTATCCATTCTTAAATGAGAACTTGTAATTTAATCTGAAAGGCATCTTGAAGGGCTCAGTAGATTGCTGCATTTAGAAAATGTAACAGAGAATGTATAGATAGCTTTTCCTGAGGTTGAGTTTCCTGAAAACAGAGTCTGA
>NW_007077626.1:0-1045 GCF_000164805.1 Carlito syrichta | reverse complement strand
CCCTAAATTCTATTTTGGGTTCAATAAGAACACTGATTAAGACCAGGGGGGGAGAGCACAGAATAACATGGGAGTACAGAAAGATTACCATTGGGGCTGCCATGTGATGGGCAGTTGTTCACTATAGGGACTATTCCTTAAAGAGTTAGTCTAAAACATTTCAGACAATTTGGAGTAACCCCTTAACCAAAGAAAAATGTCTAATTAAAGCCTCAATTGGTATTATACATATACGTATACACACATATATATGTACATAGTTTAAAACATGTATGAATATGAAAATTGACAAGTCATATTTGTAAGTATTTCACTTTGTCAAATAATTTTCATTCATGCCCTAATACTACAAAATATACTCCCCTTGGAGGAATGTTTAGTATTAAGGGAAATTTTACTTAGGATTCTGACACTCTTATAGACAGAATTAGCTAAACATTTTGATTCCTATTGTATAAAACATGGCTAAATTAATGGTGAACTCTCTTTGTCTGTATTTGTAAGTAACAAAGTTATTTTTCAATATTATGTATACTTTTTTTTTTTAGTTGAAGTCTCACTCGGTCGCCCAGTCTGCAGTGCAGTGGCCGCTTCTGGGCACTGCAGCCTCCACCTGCTGGGCTCCAGCGATCCTTTCAGCGATCCTTTCTCAGCCCTCCAAGTAGCTGGAATTACAGGCACACGCTACCATGCCCGGCTGATTTTTGATTTATTGTAGAGATGAGGTCTCGCCAAGTTGCTCAGGCGGGTCTCGAACCCACGGGCTCAGGCAGTCCACTCACCTCAGCCTCCCAAAGCATGGGATTACAGACTGAGCCACTGAGCCCGGCTAATTATGTATACGTTTAAAAACAATTTTAAATGACACATTACTATTGTATACATTTTTTTAAAAACCACTTCTATAGTTAACTTTCCTGGGATTGTAAATTTGTCTCTCAAATTATTTACAATATTCTAATGAAAACAATAATTACATTTTACAATTAAACAAAAGGACTTCTATTTTACCAGGATGAGCAACAACAGTGATCTGGCTAAAGCA
>NW_007077625.1:0-1588 GCF_000164805.1 Carlito syrichta | reverse complement strand
AGAGAATTAAAAGCACATCTATAGTAGACTCAGTTTAGTAATTCATTCCACAAACATTTATTGGTCCCTGTTATGGGCCAGGCACTGGGCCAGAGTCTTAGGTGCAAAGTCAACTGAAAAACAGTCCCTGCAAAGCAAATGAAAACCAAAAAAGAGGAAGAAATAAAAAAGGCAAAGAAATAAAAACAGGGTAAATCAAGACCAAACACAAGGCAATAAATTAGTTAATTAGACAAACTTTCGTTGGGTTAAGAGACAAAATCCAATTAAAAGCTGTTTTCCAGGAAGAGTCTTGAAGTAAGTTGACTTAGAAAGGTTAAAATCTGAAAGTGGAAAAATGCATTAAGCAAAAATGAAGTCAACAGGCCAGAATTCATATCAGACAAAGTAGAAGATGAGGGAAAAACAATGCATTCAATTTTGACAAGAGGAATAGATCACGGTGAAGGTTTGACAGTTAAATCCTTGATGTTCCAAATGTGTAGTATTAAAATTTACAAGCAAAAACTTACAAATGCCGAAGAGATGAAAACAGAAGAGTCAAAGAAGACCTTATCACCCCGCCTTCAATTTGGTAGATGAAGTAGACCAGAGTAAAAGACTACAGGGTATTTTAATTATATAAGTAATAGGTTTATGCCAACATAAATCCATTTTACAACTTTTTGTCACTACAGAGAACATACTACCTTTCAAAGTATACACAAGCAGTTGATCATATACTAGGGCACAAAGAAAACTCACAGTAAATTCCCCAAAGAAAAAATTGAAAAAGCACCATGTTTCCTGACCACATCCCAAATTAATAACCAACATTCTAACTACTTGGAAATAAAAAAGCACCCTGCTTAGTAACTGTGAAACCAAAATTGAAAAATGTAAAAGCAATCACAAAATGTTTAGAACATGAGATCACTGACATGCTTCAGCCAAGATTTTACTCAGAGATAAATTCGTAGACTTAAATCTTTTAAAGAAGAAAGCTGAAACTAGAAGAATCCTGCAGAAATAGAGGAGGAAAAAGCTCAAGAGCAATGGAAAATAAAAGTAGAAGGTTCCAAATGAGAAAAATAAAACTATGATGAAAAAGAATTTTTTTCATGAAAATAAAATAGTTCTTCGTTTTCTTTTATAATGCCTGTGTCTGGGATGGTGAGGCTATGGTTTTATGTAATTATGATATCTGCAATTAAAGACCACATCATGGCTGTGCTTACATTGGCTAAGACTGTCAAGGTCCTTTCTTTGAGGGGGAGGAAATTTTGCAAAACCTAATGGTTGGCCCCATAGTCTTGATAAGCAAAGCTCTTTGTTATTAGGATATTTTATTCCACCATTTTAATAACAGTCTTTAGTTTGCTTGAAATCCTTTAGTTTCTTGCTGGGGTCTACTTGGCTACCATAAGTATTTTATTCACCATGAACTCTCATAAGATTCATTGGCTATAAAAAAATTACTTCAAAAAAGTTTGATCATTTGGAACATCTACCTACTTTTTTATCTTTTTGTCTTTTTTTTCCTTCCATCATCAGTATTTTCTTGGATCCAGAAGGACAGGGAACATTGTGCTCATTTTGTTTACTACCA
>NW_007077624.1:0-928 GCF_000164805.1 Carlito syrichta | reverse complement strand
AGTGAGCAGAGTAGTTCGAGTGTGTGTGCAAGTGTGTGAATGTGAGTGTACAGTACAGAGTGGTTGAGTTGTCACGTGGGCTCAAGCACAAGTTACAAATGCCTCCATGTCTGCACTCTTCAGCCAAGGCAGGACAGAGGGAAACAGCAGGCCCCGCCTGCACTGGGTGGACAGGATCCCATGCATTTGGGGGAGGAGGTGGCATTGGAGGGTGATGTGAAATGTCTCTTGACGGTTTAGGGCGTGGCCAGGGCAAGGGTCAGCGGGGAGTATGCGCGCACGATTTTACATGAGGCCGTCCATTTTCCGTTATATTAAATTGTATTGTGAGGGGGGCCGATCTCCGCATCTCCTGAGCTGTCTGAGTGGTGGCCAGGGATCCCATTCTGCTGTTGCCCCCTCCAGCTCCACTCCACTGCCCGGTTGTTTCCTCCAGCTCAATGGCGACAACATCCGTGCCCTCCACCCACCTCCGAAAAGGGAATGCGGACACAGAGTCACTGGGTCATTGGGCCTGAGTGGAACACAAAGCAACCCCTGGAATTCGCCAGGTCGTCATCAGAAGCATCAATGAGATGCAAAAATGAAAGACAAGATGAAGAACGATCACACCTGGTTGGACGCTACCTTTCTGGTAGGTAGCTCCCCCAACCCAGCAACCACACTGTCTGCAGTCTCCACTGCTCTCCTGGCAGCAGCCTATGGCGCCAGAGATGACAACTTCCTTCCCCAGCTACTGCTTGCTCGCCATGCTCTTGCTGGTTCTCATTCGGTGGGAGTGGGTTCGCCCCTGACCCGTGTGTTTGTGTGTGTGTGTGTGTCTGTGTGTGTGTGTGAGTGCGAGTGTGTGTGTATGCCCGAGAATGCTCGGTGACATGTAGCGACTCTCTCCGTGAGCCCGCACCAGGAATCTCCGCGAAATTACTCT
>NW_007077623.1:0-761 GCF_000164805.1 Carlito syrichta | reverse complement strand
ACTACCTGACCCTACCTGCTGACTTAACCTTTTAGCTAACTAACTAGCTAGCTTCTTAACCACGTAGCATAATTAGAAAGCTGACTTAACTAGCTGAATTAGATAGGTGACTTAACTACATAGGTAGCTGACTTAACTGGCTGACACAACTAATTAACTAGTTGACTTAAATACCTGAATTAAACTGTTAACTAACTATTTAACTAGCTGAACAATTAGCTGACAACTAATTAGCTAACTAGTTATGCAACAGACTTAAGTTCCTTAGCTTACTTCCTTAGCTTACTACTGAGCTAGCTGACTTAGCTGGCTGTCTTATTTAGTTAACTTATTAGGTAGCTGACTTAACTTACTTAACTAGTTGGCTAAAGAGATGGCTAGTTGACATAACGAGTTGGTTAACGAGTTAGCTACCTGTTTTAACTAGTTGGTAAACTTGTTAACTAGCTGAATTAACTAGTTGTTTAACGAGTTAGCTAGGTGACTTAATCTGTTTGACAAGTCGGCAGAATAGTTAGCTGTTTTAACACATTGGTTGACTACACAATCGACTTGTTAGCTGGTTTAGCAAGTTGGCCAACTAGTCAGCAGACTAGTTAGCTGGGTTAGATAGTTGACTAACTTGTTGGCCCACTAGTCAGCTCTGTTAACTAGTTGGATGGCTGGTGTGCTGACCTAATTAGTGGGCCAATTTTTAGGCCGATTATTTAGATGGACTAACTTGTCAGCAACTAGTTAGCTGACATAACTTGTTGGCAGAC
>NW_007077622.1:0-1558 GCF_000164805.1 Carlito syrichta | reverse complement strand
AAAAAAAAAGATTTGAATTCTAAGCCAAGCTGTATCAGAACTATGTGACCCTAATGCCTGACTTCTTTAAGCCTTAGTTTCCTTACCTGTAAAATGGGGATGATAGCAGTACCTACTTCCCAGGTTTGTAGTATATACGAAAGCAGGAAATGTAATAAATTGCTTAGCACAGATCCTGCTACACAGCAAAACAATACATATTGTTAACATTACCATCATCATTATTTTTAAAAAATTACCCTTTATTGGGGTAAAATTTACATACAATAAAATGCACCCATGAATTATGACAGATGTGATACCTATGTAACTATTGCCGTAATTCAGATATAGAACATTTACATCAGTCAAAAACCATTATTTTAAAATAGAAAAACTGGTGTCTTATATAGTAGTAATGCAAAGGAGAAGTCACTGCGTAAAGCAAAATATCAACCATAAAAGAGAAAGAGTAAGTCCTAGCTATAATTATAAAATGAGGGGAAGGCGTATTCATTTTGAGGGAGGTGGGACAGGCCAGGTGTACTGCACATGATTGCTTCTGTACTATACTTGTTCTTTGGTGGAAGAGCTTGTTCACAGTCCATTACGTGTTTGGAGTGAGGCTGTTTTATCCTCAACTCCAGTCTCATCATTTCTGCTGCAGTTCTTAGAAATAAATCTCTCTTACCGCTAATATTATTGAATGTAAATTTGGAGAAGCTGAGAGAGCCACCACAAATGAAGCCACACCAGACAAAGGTCAGTTTGAGGATGTAAACATAAACCTTGTGCTGATATCATCACCTAGATCCCCAGAGGCTGTGGGATCTAGGTCTACCCATGGACTTCTCAGATGCAGAAGGATCTATGGGTGCTTCATCATGGACCAGACCTGTTCCCAAGCTTGTGTTCAGGAAGCAGTGAGTGAATGTGAGTCCATGCCCACTTGTGATTATATAGGCTCAGAGATAACATGTATGGGAGTGCTTTGCCAGTGTTAAGGTTTCTACAAATGGGAGTTAGTTGTATGGTAGGTGTAAAGTTAGTTGGACAATTGAGTTCAGAAATAACATGATTTTAAAATACATCGATACTGAAAGCAGAACTATTTGGAATAATCATTTAGCAAATTTTAAGAAATTCAGACATTTATCTAAAGAATTTAGGTCAAATAATGTTATCTAAATTATTTATCTATTTCATATAAAATTGACTTCTAGACCTTAACTATTCTCTTCTGTTTACATGCATGGCCATAACCTATGTTGTTACATAAATCACTGTTTCTTCCTCATTAAACATGATTCCTCCCACTGACATGGACCACCTTTGAAGTACCAACTACTATTCTGAGCTGAGGCTGCAGCTCTGAACAATACAAAATACCTCACACAATTTATTTTCTAAGAGGAGAGAAACAACTATGCCTTCCATATGCCAGTTTCTGTACTCAAGACTACTGCTTTCTGACTCTCTCTTTGATGATACTGACAAAAATGTTGGAGGTCATTTGTAGAAATTATGGATTAATGTTATAAGAAAGTTATATTCACAGATTTGCATATTTGTCTGTGAA
>NW_007077621.1:0-693 GCF_000164805.1 Carlito syrichta | reverse complement strand
TATGTACACTCGTATGGAAACAAACCTGAAACCTCAAGGAAATGGAGGTCTTTCTGTCATCACACAACCTGCCTAGGTTGAAACAAGAAGAAATTGAGACCCTAAATAGACCAATAACAATCAAGGAAATTAACTATGTAATAAGAAAACTACCTACAAAAAAAAGCCCCAGACCAGATGACTTTCCAGCAGAATTCTACAAGACGTTTAAGGAGGAACTGATTCCAATCCTTGAAGCTATTTCAGGCGATTGAGAAAGATAGAACCCTCCCCAAATCATTTTATGAAGCGAACATCACATTGATAACCAATCCAGGTAAAGATCCAACAAAAAAAGAGAACTACAAGCCAATATCTTTGATGAACATAGACGCTAAAATTCTCAACAAGATCCTAGCAAACCGGATTTAACAACACATCTCAAAAATCATTCATTATGACCAAGTAGGATTCATCCCTGGGATGCAAGCCTGGTTCAACATTTGTAAAACAATAAGTGTAATTAAATACATCAACAGATGTCAAAAAAAACCACACATGATTATATCATTAGATGCAGAAAAAGTTTTTGATAAAATCCAGCACCCATTCTTGATAAAAACCCTTGAACATCTAGGCATACAGGGAACATACCTCAAAGTAGTAAAAGCCATATATGAGAAACCCACAGCCAGCATACTCCTAAATGGAGAA
>NW_007077620.1:0-774 GCF_000164805.1 Carlito syrichta | reverse complement strand
CAAAAGGAAGCCTAGTTATTTGCTGCTAGCATGAAAGTAGTTTCCCTGACTTGGATACAGGATTCATCACATTGATTTCAAATCTTCAAAGTTGCACTCCCAGAGCCCAAATCGTGACACTTGGATCTCTCAAACCTAGGAACACAGCCCAGGCAGTAGTTGGGCATTAGGTGGGAGGAGGCGCCGGCAGGAACTTGTGGTTCACCACAGGAAGTGTATCCCAAGTCAGGACACGGGAATGACATGTTCGTCCCCACCAGCTACACTGCCCTTCCCCCACATTTTCCATCCCCCTCAAGTCTCTCAGCCTGGGGTCTCCCAGGACAGCTGAAACCAGCAGCTCATCCCTTGTGCCCCACAATTCCTCCATGCCCGGGGTCAAGATGCTCCACTTTTCCCTCAAAGTCCAAAAACAACCTCCGACCCTAAGGGTGTGCTCGACTTCCCACCCTGGGCAGAAGCCACAGCATTCCACTCAGCCCTTCCTGTGTGGTGAGGCCAGGGGCGACAGGATACCCATCACCTGGCTGCCTCTGCTCACTCTGCTCTCTTCTCACCTCTCCTGGGAGGCAGCTGCCCACACACCCTGGGCAACTGAGAGGCTTGCACTGCTTCTCACCTACCTGGGGAATCAGGAGTGTCTCCTCCCCCTGCGTGCAGGCTCAGTGACGACCCCGCCCAGTCTTCCCAGCTTCACCTTCTGTGGTCGCAGCCTCAGTCCACTCCACCCGCCTGTCCCTGCTCCCCGTACTTGCAGCCTTCTGCTGGAGCACC
>NW_007077619.1:0-698 GCF_000164805.1 Carlito syrichta | reverse complement strand
TTCACCTGGCTAGCCAGTGGGCTAGCTGGTAAGTCAGCTAGCTAAGTCAGCTGGCTAGCCACCTGGTTCTCTACGTACCTAGCTAATTAAGTCAGCTGGCTACCTGGCAGGTTAGCTAGTTAAGTCAGCAAGTTACATGAGCTGGGTAGCCAGTTGGCTAGCTACATGGCTTGCTAGTTAAGCCAGCTGGCTAGCCGGATGACTATCTAATTAAGTCAGCTAGTTAAGTCAGCTGGTTAGCCAGCTGGCTAGCTAGGTGACTGGCATGTTAAGATGGCTGGTTAGCAGGCTGGTCAGATAGGTGGCCAGATAATTAAGCCCATTTGCTAGACAGCTGAACACCAGGGTGACTGGCTAGTTAAGCCAGCTTTCTATCCAACTTTCCAGCCTGATGGCTGGCTATATAACCCGGCTGGCTAGCTAGGTGGCTATCTACTAGCTAGCTAGTCAGCTGCCTAGCCAGCTAGCCAGCCATGTAGCTAGCTAGTTAAGCCAGCTGGCTAGCCGTCTAGTCAACCAGATAGCTTGTTAGTTAAGTCAGTTGGCTAGCCAGCTAAACAGTAAACCAGCTAGTCAGCTAGTTAAGTCAGCTAGCTAGCCAGCTAGCTAGTTAAGTCAGCTAGCAAGTCAGCTAACTATTCAGCTAGCTAGTTAAGTCAGCTAGCTAGTCAGCTAGATAATTAAGTCAACTAGCCAGC
>NW_007077618.1:0-588 GCF_000164805.1 Carlito syrichta | reverse complement strand
GAAGAATGTCACAGTGCAAGATGGAGTCAGTCCTGGCCAGACTTCAGCCCCCAGAGTGTGTCAACCTCAGGCCAGCTCCCCTTCTGCCACCTCAAGGGCTCCATTCTTCCTTTCTGGAAGATTGACCCCCTGGCCCTTACAGGAAACCACCATTTTCTTTGTTTGAGCTGAATTTCTGTTGCTTGAAACCAAAAGTTTCCTGATGCTGTCATTCTAATGCTTTGGAATATATTAAATTTGAATGGGAAAAGTCTACATATTTTTATTTATTTATTTATTTATTTACTTATTCATTTTTGAGTTGGAGTCTCACTCTGTCACCCAGACTGGAGTGCAGTGGCCGCTCCCGGCCACTGCATCCTCAACCTGCTGGTCTCTGGCAATCCTTCTGCCTCAGCCTTCTGAGTAGCCAGAATTGTAGGCACATGCTACCATGCCCGGCTGATTTTTGATTTATTGTAGAGATGAGGTCTTGACAAGTTGCCCAGGTGGGTCTCGAAACCGCGGGCTCAGGCAATCCACTCACCTCAGCCTCCCAAAGGAACAGGATTACAGGCTGAACCACCGAGCCTGGCCTATTTTTTATTT
>NW_007077617.1:0-744 GCF_000164805.1 Carlito syrichta | reverse complement strand
TGTGCAACCATTACCGCAATTGATTTTACAACATTTTCATCATGCCAAAGAGAAATCCTGTGCCCACTTCCTCTTGTCCTAGGCAAGCACTAATCTACTTTCTGTCTGTATAATAAATTCCAGGCAACTGCTTTTTGTTTTTTGAGGTTTTTTTTGAGTCAGTCTCACTCTGTCGCCAGACTGGAGTGCAGTGGCATGCTCACCGCTACTCCAACGTTGACCTGCTGGGCTCCAATGATCCTTCTACCTCAGCCTTCCAAGTAGCTGGAACTACAGGTGCATGCTACCACAGCTGGCTAATTTTTGATTTATTATAGAGTTGAGGTCTTGCCAAGTTGCCCAGGCTGGTCTCGAACCCACAGGCTCAGGCATTCCACCCACCTCAACCTCCCAAAGTGCTGATTTCACTGAGCTGGACCAACTGTTTTTAATGACAGCTTGTACGTGACCTTTGATGTTTCCCTGATTGAACTGTTTTCAATTTTATTAATTTAACTTTTCAGAATTTCAAGGTGTGATTTATAGCGTCATTTCTCTAAAGCTTAATATTCTTGGAGGAAAAACCTTGTCGTGCCTTCTAGCGGAAAAATATGCAAATAAAGCAGTTTTTCTCTTTCCAATATTCCACTTAAAAAAACAAAGACCCTGTCCATTGCAATCCTCCAAAATGGTGAAGGGCAGTGCTGTTACCGGGGGATGGATGTTATTTGGGAGATTGTCCCGAAAAACTGAGTGAAATGTTGC
>NW_007077616.1:0-1501 GCF_000164805.1 Carlito syrichta | reverse complement strand
TCTGAGTGGTCTCTTCTCGTTGTCCAGATTCTCTGGTGTGGGTCCTAACCCACCCTTGGTCAGTGCTGGTCACCGACATCTCACTATGACTGTTTCATAAGCAGCAAACAAATCTATCACAAGCAACCCATAGGTAGAAGACATAATGTGGGTGAAAGCGTAGGGTCTGCTAGTGCCTTGACTCCCTTCCTAAAAGTAGGAAATTTCCCACTTTATGAGTCTTCACATAAGGCAAAGCCCACCTCCCTATGTAGAGCTGACAAGGCCATATACTCATCCTTCCAGTCACCCTCCAGCATGACATGGGTGCTTAATTTAGATTCTTCCACTATGACATTCCCACCAAGGCCCCTATAACAGTTAGAGGCAATAAGAAGATGGGGCAGCAAAGGAGGAATTTTGGCAACAGGAGGCAGCAGCAACACTGAGTTTCCAAAGGCAACAGCAACAGCTATGCTGTCAGTGGTTGAGCCTAGACCTCAGCAACATGTGGCCACATTACTGTCACCAGATGGGTTTCTATCATGATTCTTAGCTATGCCTTTTATGTTACCTAGTCTTCTTTGTTCCTATGTAAAGAACCTTCCCATCAGTTCGGTAAACAACCTTCCCATCAGTTTGGTAAACTAACCAATATGCTTTCAATAACTCCCTTTTCTGCTTGAATTAGTCAGAACTGCCCTTTGCTACCTGCAATTAAAAACCCTGACTGAGCAATTAATAATAAGTAGCAGTAACCAATTATACTTTATAAAATCTTTTTACCTTAGTAGTTGATTGTTCTTTTATATAATATGCCATTATGGTCTTAAGTAACATCTACTTTATACATGGTGGTAGATTCTGACAGCAACAAAATAACTTCAAATTTCTTTATCTTTTCAAAAGCAACAACAAAAACACAATTATAATACCAATTATCTAAGGGTGATCTTCACTGAGTTCAAAGTTAAGCTTTATTAAAGTTTCTTACCTGTCAATACCTAACCGCTTGACATTTCCATAAACTGAAAGAGTATTTGCAACATGTCGGTAATTAAACCAGAATCATGATGTACATATCTAAAGTATTAAAACAAAAATACGATTTGTACACATCAAGTAAGCCATAGAGTTAGATACTTTTCTTTAAGTAAGATATACAGATGTCTATGACATAATTCAAGCTTAGAAACAGCAAAGAACATTAAAAATTGTTAATAAAACCAATCTCTAGAGAGAGGTCTTTCAGAACTGATATTAAATTAAAAAAAGATTATTCAGCTTAAGAGAACACAAATCTTAGGAAATTTGATCAAATACTGAGTCAACTTTGTTATTCTCAATTTCTATGTTTCTATAACTTTCCTATTTCTAAAAGATTGAATTATTTAGAAAAAGAAAGACTGTGCCTATAATCTCTTCACAGAATAGGAATAAAATTAGCTGTACTGGCTTAAAAACTATTCATTTCTGTCTAGATTTCTTCTTCATTGTGAGGCTAGAACATAACACACAGAGG
>NW_007077615.1:0-826 GCF_000164805.1 Carlito syrichta | reverse complement strand
TCAATAAATCCTGCTTTCTTTAAAAAAAAGAAACAGAAAGAAGAAAAGGACAAGGTAACCACTGGGAGAGGCAGGAGGATGGCAGAATAGAGAGGAAAGGATGTGGAAGGAAGAGGTTTGGAAGGGAGAGGTCATCAAAATGACCTGGGAGGTTTTGCAAATCGCCTGTTCATCCCTCACCCTTAAATTGTTGAGATGTCACAACACAAGGAGCAGCTGAAACTCACTGCTATGTATGCTAACATAGATGCTAGAATGTTCTTTCTGATGTGAGCATACTAGAGTTCCCGGAGTTCCCATCAAGGAACTCTCTTCCACCTTTAACATCCAGAACTTATCACAATGACTGTCAGCATTCCCCATCCTGGTTTCCTCCCCTGCCCCTCCTTCCTGCTACAGTGCCAACCCGACAGGGCCCCACCACCCTCTACTATAGCAAGTCTGCCCCTGGGCTGCACATTAAAGTCACAAAAAGAGGTTTCACAACAGGGGCCTGGTTCCCATTCCCGGAAGCTGATTTAGTTATCCTAGGACATAGTCAGGCACCCAGATTTTTTAAAGCCCTGGGAGACTGTAACAGACAACCTGGACTGAGAGCCATCACACGACTGAAGAGTAGTTACAGGTGACTTTGGCCTCATCCAAATCAGTGAATGTTTCTCACTATCTCTACTTTCAACTGCAGTGGTGGGTAGAAGTCACCATACAGGAGCAGTAATTTTTCTTTTCTCACAAATAATTCCATAATCTTAGCAAAAGGGAAAAGGAGCAGAAAAATCTGTGTGCAGATAAGAGCTCTTAGAATACAAAAGTGAGTTATGATAGG
>NW_007077614.1:0-855 GCF_000164805.1 Carlito syrichta | reverse complement strand
CCGGGTAGCTGAACCGTAGATGCACGGCACCACACCTGGCTGATTTTTTGATTTATTGTAGGGATGAGGTCTTGCCAAGTTGCCCGGGCCAGTCTTGAACCCCTGGACTCAGGCGATCTTCTTGCCTCTGTCTCCCAAAGTTCTGGGGTGACGGGCATGAGCCACTGCACCCGGCCAATAAGTGGGAGTTACAGCAAGACATCGCAAAGGCAGGTAGAAGGTCATAGTGGATGTTGAAGACTCAAAAGCTGGAGGGTGCATAGGAATGAAAAGTTACCTACCAGGTAAAGTGCACACAGGTGTGCTGGAGGGTACACTTAAAGACCAGCCTTTTTTACACTAACAGAACGTATCCACGTGAGCAAAAATCATGTGGACACCCTGAAGCTATTAAAAAAATTTTAACGGTGTGTTTAAGAACTGTATAGTGTATTTTATGTTATACTTTAATCTTAAAGTATTAAGTATCCTCCCAAAAGACGAGTTGTTTTCTCATAATAATCATGGAAATGAGAAATGTACTATAATCGTAGGACAGGTGAGTATGATATATTCATTGCCTTCCCGAGGAGCCCACAGACTCTCTTCAGGCCTGCTGTGATTGTCCCTGTTTTTCTGGTGTGAGGCGTTTCTGTTTCGTTCTGGTTTATTTTATTTTGTTTTTCCGAGTATTGTACGCTCTTCTTCACAGCTCTCATGATTCCCAAATCCTACTAAAGATTGGGTGGCCTAGAATTTTCGATGTTGTGAGGAAAAAAAGCTGCACATTTAACCTAAGGGTTAATCATTGAAGATTGAACGAGTTATCGTTTCAAATTGTGAAGTGAAAATATTCCCAAGATACGGCATTTATGT
>NW_007077613.1:0-827 GCF_000164805.1 Carlito syrichta | reverse complement strand
AATAGTCATCCTGCTTTCCCAAACTTTACTTTAGTGATCCTTCCAATTAAAGAGAATAATTTGAATAAATATTAAAATGTGGTGAAGGGTTCACAAAATCCTTTTCTTCTGCATAAAAATTTGACTTTGGCTCATGTTCTTACTTTGTTTTCTTGGAAATCTGATAAAGGCAGGTTGTGCTGCTTATGGTAAAAATCTTCCCCATATTGACTGCAACTGGTCTGAGATGAATTAATAATAAAGGTTATGAAAAATAGTATTTAATAATAAACACCTAAGGAGAAAGCCATATCTCTGGGTTTCCCTGAGTGTGATGATTCTTATAATTGGGCTTGCTCCTTTTAGGTACCCTGAAATCAGTGTCTGTGGAGTTTCTCCTGGGGTGCCACCTCCAATGTGGCAGAGGCTTTTAAGCCAAAGTGAATGTTCTGCCCAACTGCTGTAAGCTTCATCCCTCATAACTTTGTCGTTGCCTGAAGGAGCAAAGAGAATAGCTGATGGAGAATACACACACACACACAACACATGGCACTGTCAGCTAGAAAGTTCTGGACAGTTGTCTGTATTAAGAGCCTGTGCTGTTGAGAATAAGCTTGTGTATTCTCAATTTGTGTCATTTAAACAGATGCAGGAATACAGGTGAGAAAAGGATAGTTAGGTACATTGTAGCTTCAAGAAAAGAGTGGGTGGTAGCAGTGGGAGTGACTTCAGAATAAGTCAGACACATCTTGATGCTTCACCATGGAAAGTGATGATAATAAGTATTTCTAAGGAACTTCTGAGGATTTTTAATGGAGAATTGACAGAAACAATGATCTTCTTGGTCA
>NW_007077612.1:0-1768 GCF_000164805.1 Carlito syrichta | reverse complement strand
ATATATCCGTGTCTCATTTTTCTCATCTATAAATAATGGCAACCTAACTGAGCTATTGTGAAATTGAATGTCTTAGCATAAGTCAGGTATGTAGGAATGGGCCTAGCCTATTTTTATTACAAAATGCTTTTTAGCCTCATATAAGTATTAGCTGCTATAATTAACAACAGCACTTTGTAAGGATTTCCAAGATTGAAAAACGTGAGGTTTTGACTGATTGCTCTCCCAGAATGTTATTGCAGAGAATGTTGGCTTTGACTGGCTTTGACTCTAGGTATCCCTGATGCCATTTGCATATGGACTGGTGTTAAGTATTCATATGTAGGCAAAAATACACATTAAGCACTTAAATTTGTAAAATATTGCATTAGTCCTGCCATTTACTAATCTGGTTTTCAGAGTTACTATACATCTATCCATAGTAATAGTAAAATATAAATAAACCCTATGTTTGTAGAGTATATACTTTTGATTTAATTCTATTATATCTTAGTAAGATTATTTAAATAATTATTTCACCTAATAGTCTCATTTATATTTTTGTGGTATGTTTAGGTTTTTATGGGAGATTCCACAACAAAATGTACACAGGTTCTCCTTTTGCTTTTGCCAAGTCCTCATTGAGAATATTATCAATTACCACTCTGTGCCTCTGGATAAATTTTTATGTGATAAAATTCTGTTAGCTTAGAAATAGGAAAGCCTTTATCTTTTCTGACAAACTTATGTTTCTTTCACTTAGCTAATGGGAGTTAATTCATATCTACCTCTACATTTTAACTACCATGAATTTGTAACAGTTTTCTAGATCAAAGTCATGTCAGCTTTATCATTGGGCATTATTTCTTATTTTTGAAATATTTCCTTGTATTTGTCTCTTTTAAACTGGTGCAGATTTCTTATAAGGAGGTGTAATAAGGAAAGTAACATAGGAAAAGCTATATGGACTATGGATGGGATAAGAAATGATGAAATGAGCTCAAGGACAAGATACTGAAATTATCTGCAGGTGTAATTAGGAAGTACTGCTAATAACCATGGGAATGATTACAGAGAACAAGAGAGTAGTTTTTCAATGGCCTGGGTTCATGTTGGTTCTGTTACTTTCTAGCTCTATAGCCTGGCAAAAATTAAATGAACTCCTTTGTGCCTTATTTTGTCATCTATAAAATAACAGCATTCATAGGCCCTATGTGATATGATTGTTGGTATGAACTTTAAATTCGCTCTTAAGCATTCTAGAATAGTGTTTGATGTTGAGTAAGTGCTAGGTATTTGGCATTACTTTTTTTAAAAAGGGACGATAACATTTTTAAAGTTATAGACATTGAGCTTCAATATAATTCTACAGTGTATTATTAAACAGAAGCCTATGAGTCTTTAGAAGTGGAAGTAAAGATTCCTGGAAGGCATTATAGATCCTCTCCATTAATTCATGCCAAACTAAATGAATTTATTTTTGGTAGGCTTAATAGACTTGTACATCAGGAAGATGTACCTTTTGGAGCTAAATTTCAGCCAGTCATTTGATGGAAGTCTGTTGTAAAACTCTTTTAGAAGTGATGGATGATTATGAACTTGTATGATGGTATAAGTAAATGAATTTGTAGCAGATTGAACATCTATAGACAAAGAATATTGAGGAATCAGTATCAATCTGAAATAGGAGTCCCAGCAGCAGCTGCAGTGGTCAGTTTCCATTGCCTTGTTTAACTCTGTCTTGAATATTGTGCAGAGAGATACATCAAAATCGTGCTTGTCATATATG
>NW_007077611.1:0-827 GCF_000164805.1 Carlito syrichta | reverse complement strand
CATTCGTCAAGTAACCTGTTCACTCATTGTCTTCTTTTCAACAAGCATATTTAAACAACTGCTAAGAGTCAGATATTAGGTCAATAGAAATATTAACTCATCAACAGGTCCTTCTTTCAGAATATCATGGGGAGTATTTTTTTTCTCTGAAATGATGGAATGCTCATTTGAATCATGTTTGTGTGTTTGAGAAACATTAAAATAATCTCTTAGAAGGATAGCTTCTTTTTTAACTTTGTAAACATGACAGAAAAAATTCAATAATTTTTAAAAATAGCTTGAAGATATGGGGAAGCTTGGTTTTTAATTTTAGCCCTGCCACTTAAAATAGAGTGTTCTCAGGAAAGTTACTGAACTCTAGTTTTTCATGTGTAAAAAAATGAAAAATATAGACCAGGTACGGTGGCTCACCTGTAATCCCAGCGCTTTGCAAGGTAAAGGTGAGAGGATTGCCTGAGCCTAGAGGTTTGAGAATGGCCTGGAAAATTTGGTGAGAACTCATCTCTAAAATAAATAAAAAATTAGCCGGGCATGGTGGAGTGTGCCTGTGGTTCCAGTTACTTGGAAGGCTGAGCCCAGCAGGTCGAGCCTGCAATGACCATGAGTGTGTCACTGCACTCTAGCCTGGGCAACAGAGTGAGACTCCAGTTCAAAAAAAGAAAAAAAGAAAAACATACAAAAACCTTGTCTTGTACGTTGTGGTAAAGATTAAATGAAATATATGTAAAATTCTAAATATACTAATTTAGCATATAAAACGATCTCAGTGATTATTTTCTGGTTCCCTATTGATGCACAATAGTTACTCTAAACTTTGTGGCATAAAA
>NW_007077610.1:0-801 GCF_000164805.1 Carlito syrichta | reverse complement strand
GAAATAGGCAGGTGTTGTCATGAAGACACCCAAGTAAAAGTAATTCTCTCTGACTCTCCAAAAGACTTGAAAACACAGACCCAGAGAAGGGTGATCAGATAAGTAGCTAATTAAAGACTTTTTCCTGTGAAGAGTAGGTGTGGCCTTCAGGAGCTTTTCAAAAAAGACCTCCCACTAACAGAAGAATCTAGTCTTGAAGCCATATATTGTTAAAGCTATTAGTGGCTCCAGAGGGTAATTAAACCACAGAATCACCCGGGCTCGGTGGCTCAGCCTGTAATCCCAGCACTTTGGGAGGCTGAGGTGAGTGGATTGCCTGAGCCTTAGGGTTCGAGACCTGCCTGGCCAACTTGGCGAGACCTCATCTCTACAATAAATCAAAAAATCAGCCGGGTGTGGTAGCACGTGCCTGTAATTTTGGCTACTCGGAAGGCTGAGGCGGAAGGATCGTCGGAGCCCAGCAGGTCGAGGCTGCGGTGGCCAGGAACAGCCACTACACTCCAGTCTGGGCGACAGAGTGAGACTCCAATTCAAAATAAATAAATAAATAAAATAAAACACAGAATCTTAGAGGGGGGAGAGGCTGGGGTTTTATGAGACTGAAGATTTTAAGAAATTTGAACCAGGCTTCCTTCCACTACCCAGATTATAAAGCATTTTTTAATGAGTTGAAATTAAGGAAGGACTACACCTACTAGAAAAAAAGAGAAGAAAGTTCTATTAGTTTGAGGTTTCAGATTTGATTTAAAAAAAAGATGACAGTGTAAAGCCCAGTTGTGGCAGGTCGCGTTTGAAAGTAAA
>NW_007077609.1:0-1170 GCF_000164805.1 Carlito syrichta | reverse complement strand
CCAGTCTGTGACTTGAGGACCTGCCAGCAACTCACCCAGTCCTGGTTACTCTCAGGAACTGCCCGCTTTTCCTTGAAGAAATCCTTTGCTAGCTAGCATGCCAGGTGGAATTAACCTGCATTTCTGGGTCATCCTTAATGGTTAGTGATTAAAAGATAAAGGGATCCTTGAGAAGCAATTGACTTTAGGTGTCTGCATGTGCCAAGGAATTTTTTTTTTTTTGAGTTGGAGTCTCACTCTGTCACCCAGACTGGAGTGCAGTGGCCGCTCCCAGCCACCGCAGCCTCGACATGCTGGGCTCCAGGGATCCTTCTGCCTCTGCCTTGCAAGTAGCCAAAATTACAGGCATGAGCTATCACGCCTGGAATTTAAGTCCATAAGTAATCATCAGACCTGGAAAGGCTCCCCAGTCACTATCCCCCTACCTCATATACCCCTTCTCTTTTCCAGCAAGGTCTTTGCAGGAGTTTGCCACTGTCCTCAGGAATCTTGAAGAAGAACGGATAGGGATGGTGAGTACGTCGAGGGAGTAAGGAATGTGTTATCAGAACTGGGTTCAAGTCCAGACTATGCCACTTGAGTATTTTGAGCTATTGAGCAAGCCTCATATTTCTAGACTTTGAAGGCTTTTGTACATGGCAGAGAACTGCCCTGGAGGATAACTTTAGACTGGCATCGTTGTTTCTCTAAAGATCCACTGTAATGTCTATAGGTAAGGTATATGGCTTAAGGGTAGATCTTTTGAATTATTTCACTTTTGGGGACTTAGATTCTCTACCAGTGGAATGGGAAAGAAGGTGCCCTACTCTGCTCCTCCCCCCTTCCACTGTATTAAATCTGTTCAAGAGCCCTTTGAGGGTAGGGCTGCTTCTTCACTTTTAATTCTGATGCACCTAACATGGTGCCTGTTACATAGTAGGCACCCAGTAAATAAGCACTTAGTAAATGAAGGTAACTGTGAGAAGCTCTTCAGAGAGAGGCATTATGTAAGTATAAGAATCAAATGCTGATCTCCAGGTCTTTGTGCTAGGATATTCTGGGTGTGAAGTTATGTGAGAGTGTCTAACCACAGGAAGCTCCTTTGCATATTCCCCCGGACACCTCAGATCCCAGAGTGAACCTTGGTTTGATATCCCCAGCTGGCTCCCCACTGGCTTGCTCCTGGGTTGG
>NW_007077608.1:0-755 GCF_000164805.1 Carlito syrichta | reverse complement strand
TATTCAAAACATATACAGCCCCCTGAAGCTTTGCCCCAGCTCATCAATGTGTTGTCACATAGATGGTGCTGAGACTGAGTCTTCAAAAGTTCATTTCAACATTCTGTCAGACCTGTCACTTTAGGATGATGTGGAATATGGTAAGACCAGTGAATTCCATGATTCTGGGCCCATCACCACATTTTATTTTCTGTAAAGTAAGTTTCTTGATCAGAAGTAATGATGATAGCCGGGCTCGGTGGCTCAGCCTGTAATCACGCGCCTTTGGGAGGCTGAGGTGAGTGGATTGCCTGAGCCCGCGGGTTAGAGACCCGCCTGGGCAGTGAGACCTCATCTCTACAATAAATCAAAAAAATCAGCCGGGCGTGGTATCACATGCCTGTAATTCCCGCTACTTGGAAGGCTGAGGCGGAAGGATAGCCGGAGCCCAGCAAGTCGAGGCTGCGGTGGCCGGGAGCAGTCACTGCACTCCAGTCTGGGCGACAGAGTGAGACTCCAACTCAAAAAAAAAAAGTAATGATGATGAATAAGATATTCTGAGCCGGGCTCGATGGCTCAACCTGTAATCCCGCGCCTTTGGGAGGCTGAGGTGAGTGGATTGCCTGAGCCTGCGGGTTCGAGACAGGCCTGGGCAGGCGAGACCTCATCTCTACAATAAAAATCAAAAATTTAGCCGTACATGGTAGCGCCCGCCTGTAATTCCGGCTGCTTGGAAGGCTGAGGCGGAAGGATTGCTGGAGCCCAGCCGGCAAGGG
>NW_007077607.1:0-629 GCF_000164805.1 Carlito syrichta | reverse complement strand
CAAGACAATCATTAGCAAAAGAAACAAAGTGGGAGGTGTCACACTTCCAGACTTTAAATTTTACTATAGGTCTACAATATTCAAAACAGCCTGGTATTGGTACAAGCACAGGCATATAGTTTAATGGAACAGGTTATAGATCCTGGAAGCAAAACCTGAATTTCTCAAATAAGTCATCTTTGACAAAGTCTCCCTAACAGCCACTGGGGAGAGAAGAACCTATTTGGTAAATGGTGCTGGGAAAACTGGCAGACCACATACAGAAGACTGAAACAGAACCCCTACCTATCACCATACACAAACATCAACTCTGAATGAATCAAAGACCTAAACGTAAAACCTCAAATTGTAGTAATCTTATTAAACACTGAAGACATCCTGTGTCCCTCTGCCTAAATTTCTCTAAATACCTCTGTCCTTCTATTAGGTGATTGTTTCTTTCTTTCTTTATTATTATTATTATTATTATTTTTGTGTTGGAGTCTCACACACCGCAGCCTCGATCTGCTGGGCTCCGGCGATCCTTCCACCTCAGCCTTCCAAGTAGCAGGAACTACATGTGTGCGCTACCACACCCGGCTCATTTTGATTTATTGTAGAGATGAAGTCTCACCAAGTTGACCAGGCGG
>NW_007077606.1:0-769 GCF_000164805.1 Carlito syrichta | reverse complement strand
GAGAGAAGATCACAGTTGCTTTTGGAAAGATAAGTGATACAGCAGTGTGCAGTATGCAGAATGGGGAGGTGGAGGGGCAGTGGTGGGGAGGGTGTGTGTGTGGGAGGAGGGGGTTATGAATTAAGTGGCAATGGAGAAACAAGAGGAAGGGAGGTTGGGTTAGAGCGTTTGTAGTGGAGCCGGTGAGGTTCAGTCTGGTCCTGAGTGGTGGGGGTGAGGATCGGGTGTTGGGAGCCAGTCATGGAGGCCTTCCTGCTGACAAAGTCCAGGGGGCTGAAGACCCCAGGCCACCAAGTGAACCTGGGCAGCTGAGATTCTTGCCTTTACATTCCTTTCTTAAGGAGGCTTGTAATTCTGGTTAGGGATTGTGACTAAGGTGACTTGAGCCAGAGGCCTTTTGTTTTACAAACATTGAAGCTCATTCTCCCTGGCAGGAAATAATTAACGCAGATTGTAAACACCAGGTGTGAAGTTAGGGAAAGCTAGTCAGGCCAACTTGCAGCTAAATAACCTTGAAAATGTTACTTTATCCCAGTTAGTTGCAAATTGCTGTGTGAAGGTCACAGGTGTGACTTGTTAATCTAAGTGATAATGGTAGTGCTTAGAACTTGGTAGTGATTTATAATGTAATAGTTATAGGAATAAGTAAGTTATGTATGGAGATTAAGAAATGGTAATCATTAAAAAATGTTAGAAATTTATAAAATTTATAGTTTAGGATGATAATGTTTTAAGATAAAAACAGGATGAACAAAGACACATTGCCTGG
>NW_007077605.1:3521-6125 GCF_000164805.1 Carlito syrichta | reverse complement strand
TCCTAACTTCTATGTATGGATAGTGAAACTAGTTTACCTAAGATCAGAGAGAAATGTCTTTGTATTTGTGCACATAGGGAAAATAACACTGCCCACTGGCCACGTGCTACCATAATTTCCAACTTTTTTGTAGTTCTAATTGTCGACACTGGTCTAACTGTAAGTCAGGTCTATCAGTCCCCAAACTTCTGGAATTATCTCAGACACGCAAGTGTAGGTGCTCTGTTCCTGCTGTCTTCTCCTTCATGTCTGTGAAAGCAAGTTGTTTTCTCCAGTAACTCACACTCTAGACTGGCGAGAGGACTTCCTCAATCCTGTTGTCTGTGTGGTTCCCTTCCTGTGACAGTGGAGGGTCAAGGTGAAAATGGCAACCACATGCCTTGCTGCTCTTTTTAAAATAATACATAGATGCTGGTTTTAAATTTGGATGGTATATTTCTTTTTTTTTAATTGAGCCAAGGTTCTTTTTATATGTATATATATATATTTATTTATTTGTTTGTTTGTTTTTTTGAGTTGGAGTTTCACTCTGTCACCCAGACTGGAGTGCAGTGGCCGCTCCCGGCCACCGCAGCCTAGACCTGCTGGGCTCCAGTGATCCTTCCACCTCAGCCTTCCAAGTAACTGGAACTACAGGCGCGTGCTACCATGCCCGGTTAATAGTTTTTGTTTATTGTGGAGATGAGGTCTCACCAAGTTGCCCAGGCGGGTCTCGAACCTGCGGGCTCAGGCAATCCACTCACCTCAGCCTCCAAAGGCAAGGGATTACAGGTTGAGCCACTGAGCCCGGCAATATATATTTATTTTTAAGCATAAGAAAAATATTTTAACCTATACTGAGAAATATGACAAAAGAAGAATTTTTCCATGCTAAAAGTTAAATATGATATTAAAGAAAGTCAGTCATGCAGATGATATTGTCTATAATTTCTTTAACAGAACTATGGAAGATTCAGACTAGATGTGGAAATATTTTTCTGAATTTTTTTTTGTATTTCCTCGGACTTTACCTCTTCTTGAAAATGGAGTTTTTATGAAATGAACTATCATGGATAATGGCTGAAAAGTTATAAATGAATGATTATATTGTAACACATATGAATTGATGGTTTCATTATGAGTCTTTCAGATTAACTTCTTAAATGTTCCACCACAGCAGTCTTATAAATTTTGTTTAATTACATCTGTAAATATCATGTGCGGCATAACATCCAATAAAGAAAAATCAAATTGTCTTCAGGTTGTATGTGTCCTTTTTTCCATGAGTCAAAGGATGTTTATTCCACAGCAAGAAATTGTCACTTGTTAATAAAGTCTGAATTAAAGTGACTTATCTACTACAGAAACGGTGACTTTTCAACTTTGGTGGGTCTGGTTTAGTTTTATGTGACCAAGATGGTGGCCTGCTGACAGAGCTTCTGGAATGTTTTTCTCGTTTTTCCCTCTGGCTGCAGCGGGGTGAACTCTCTTCTCAAAATCACTTCCCCAGAGTGTGTCAGGACCGAAGCCTTTCTGCTTCCTCTTTTTCTAGATGGACTGCATGAGCCTGTCTGTTATAAACTGGCCACGTTCTGGATGCCGTGGTAGGTTTTTTTGCTGTGACGTTGCAAAGAAAATATTTTTTTCCTTTACTGTGTAGATAAGAAGAAAACAACAATAGCACCAACAAGGGGCAGTGACAGGAGGAAACATCCTGTGGGGACACTGCCAGTTCCTCTTGTGTCTTATTCAGATACATCTGGCCTTCACTATCATTGCAGACAGCCCAGAAAGCCCAAAGAATACCCCCCAGGGCCCTTTCACCAGCCCACCTCCCCTCCCACAGTGCCAGAGAAGCTTCCTCTTGTAGGTTCCAGAGAGCGTCTCCACTCTGCAAAAGCAGAGAAACAGGCTGGGCATGTTTTTCTTTCTCTGAAAACAATAAAATAAAGAGGATGTTTTCCTATGATCACGAATGTATGTGTTCCTTTACAACTGTAATTTTGAAAGTTGTGTCCTGTTTATTTTTGCCAGGAATCTGGAGGAGGATACAGAAGGTGGCATCTGTAAATTGCCAGAAATGTGGAGGCAAAGGAAGAGCACTTTATCATAGGTTCTGGATATCCTTGGGCTGAAATAATGAACCAAATCATTTGTTAAGGATAAAAATACAGTCTGCCCTTGGATTAAAAATAGAAAAACCTTGTTGGTATAGGAAGGGAAAAGGTGTAGTTTGTCAGCAACAAGTTTGGAAAAGAATTAGGGAGTCCAGTTTGCTTACTGTACAGGACATTCTGCGTTTAAGAAGCCAAAACTCAGCACGCACCTTGGCTTTGATCTTGTCCTCCACTCAAGTCTCAGAGCATCCTGCAAGAGCTCAGGTCTCATGTGGTCCATCCCACAGAGCAGGGAACGTTCAGTGGTTGACCACCCCTTGGCCTATGATGGACTCTGGTTGAACATACTGGTTTTAGTTGAACTAATTTGTTATTACCATTTTATCTTTTGAATATTATATTTCCATTTGTTGGATATTTTAAGATTGTTTTATTGGCTATTTTAGTTTTGCTTTCTTTGACTCTGTTTTGAAATAACAAAAATGAAAATAACGGTAAGGACCATCTA
>NW_007077605.1:0-2580 GCF_000164805.1 Carlito syrichta | reverse complement strand
AAGAGTACTGCCATTTGTTCAGAGAATTCCCTCCTCCCACTGCATGTGGTTCTGGAGGGGCCGACAGTCCATCCCTGTTCAAGTGTTAGCCACAGAGATGACTGTGGCCCAGACCTAGCCAGGCATCTAAGAATAGAAAGTCAGGATGCCTGTGCAGAAACAAGACATGGTTAATCTCAGCCTTGTCAATCACACTAAATTCCAAAGGACTGGCTCACAGACTTTCACCTGTTCCAGGTACATCTGAGGCCACGACTGACAGATGTCAGTCAGACAGACTGACAGATGTAAACAGACTGTGTTACCTTAGCAAAAATCTCTGCCTGAGGGGTAAGGACACGATGCCAAACAAGTTATGATGGAGTTTTTAGGCAGATGTGAGGTTAGGAGAATCTGATTTACGCTCCTGGGTAAAAAGCAGTAGAAAATATTCATATATGGGCAATGATATAGAAACGCTGTCACTTTTCTGAATATACTAATTAAAGGTATTTAACAGAAAAATGAGAAAGAACAAGAATGAGGAAGTCATAGACGGAAGGACTGGAAGTAAGAATAGAAACAAGTTAAACAAAAAGATATACATCTAAATATCTTGAAAACACATTTCATATTGTAAAAATAAGAAAATAATGATGATCATAAATATGACTTAAATTGACAAAAACTTGAGTAGTAGATTTGTCAAAAGGAGTTCAGAATTTCTAAACTCTTCATTTTGAGGATAAAGGCATATAAATCATTTCTGCTGTTAACCTTGACAGTTTAATAATGGTTTTAAAAACCTTCAAAAAATTGCTAAACACTAAGAGAATTAAAAGCACATCTATAGTAGACTCAGTTTAGTAATTCATTCCACAAACATTTATTGGTCCCTGTTATGGGCCAGGCACTGGGCCAGAGTCTTAGGTGCAAAGTCAACAGAAAAACAGTCCCTGCAAAGCAAATGAAAACCAAAAAAGAGGAAGAAATAAAAAAGGCAAAGAAATAAAAACAGGGTAAATCAAGACCAAACACAAGGCAATAAATTAGTTAATTAGACAAACTTTCGTTGGGTTAAGAGACAAAATCCAATTAAAAGCTGTTTTCCAGGAAGAGTCTTGAAGTAAGTTGACTTAGAAAGGTTAAAATCTGAAAGTGGAAAAATGCATTAAGCAAAAATGAAGTCAACAGGCCAGAATTCATATCAGACAAAGTAGAAGATGAGGGAAAAGCAATGCATTCAATTTTGACAAGAGGAATAGATCACGGTGAAGGTTTGACAGTTAAATCCTTGATGTTCCAAATGTGTAGTATTAAAATTTACAAGCAAAAACTTACAAATGCCGAAGAGATGAAAACAGAAGAGTCAAAGAAGACCTTATCACCCCGCCTTCAATTTGGTAGATGAAGTAGACCAGAGTAAAAGACTACAGGGTATTTTAATTATATAAGTAATAGGTTTATGCCAACATAAATCCATTTTACAACTTTTTGTCACTACAGAGAACATACTACCTTTCAAAGTATACACAAGCAGTTGATCATATACTAGGGCACAAAGAAAACTCACAGTAAATTCCCCAAAGAAAAAATTGAAAAAGCACCATGTTTCCTGACCACATCCCAAATTAATAACCAACATTCTAACTACTTGGAAATAAAAAAGCACCCTGCTTAGTAACTGTGAAACCAAAAATGAAAAATGTAAAAGCAATCACAAAATGTTTAGAACATGAGATCACTGACATGCTTCAGCCAAGATTTTACTCAGAGATAAATTCATAGACTTTAAATCTTTTAAAGAAGAAAGCTGAAACTAGAAGAATCCTGCAGAAATAGAGGAGGAAAAAGCTCAAGAGCAATGGAAAATAAAAGTAGAAGGTTCCAAATGAGAAAAATAAAACTATGATGAAAAAGAATTTTTTTCATGAAAATAAAATAGTTCTTCGTTTTCTTTTATAATGTCTGTGTCTGGGATGGTGAGGCTATGGTTTTATGTAATTATGATATCTGCAATTAAAGACCACATCATGGCTGTGCTTACATTGGCTAAGACTGTCAAGGTCCTTTCTTTGAGGGGGAGGAAATTTTGCAAAACCTAATGGTTGGCCCCATAGTCTTGATAAGCAAAGCTCTTTGTTATTAGGATATTTTATTCCACCATTTTAATAACAGTCTTTAGTTTGCTTGAAATCCTTTAGTTTCTTGCTGGGGTCTACTTGGCTACCATAAGTATTTTATTCACCATGAACTCTCATAAGATTCATTGGCTATAAAAAAATTACTTCAAAAAAGTTTGATCATTTGGAACATCTACCTACTTTTTTATCTTTTTGTCTTTTTTTTCCTTCCATCATCAGTATTTTCTTGGATCCAGAAGGACAGGGAACATTGGCTCATTTTGTTTACTACCAATTCCTCAGAGCCTAGAGTAACTAATGTTTGGCCTACAGAAGGCTTTTCAAAATGCTGTTGAAGGAACAGAAAAAAGGACACACAGGCCTATCCCTCGATCATCCCTCCACACTCCTGAAGTTGTACTTCATTTCTGAGGACACTTCAGGAACCGAAACAGTTCTTCACGAAGGCTAAACCTCG
>NW_007077604.1:0-784 GCF_000164805.1 Carlito syrichta | reverse complement strand
TAAATCAAAAACCAGCCAGGCATGGTAGCGTGTGCCTGCAATTCTGGATACTTGGAAGGCTGAGGTGGAAGGATTTATAGAGCCCAGCAGGTTGAGGCTGCGGTGGCCGGGAGTGGACACTGCCCTGTAATCTGGGTGACAGAGTGAGACTCCAACTCAAAAATAAATAAATAAATAAATAAAGTCACATAAAAATATGTAGACTTTTCCCATTCAAATTTAATATATTCCAAAGCATTAGAATGACAGCATCAGGAAATTTTTGGTTGCAAACAACAGAAATTCAACTCAAACAAAAAAATGGTAGTTTCCTGTAAGGACCGGGGGGTCATTATTCCAGAAAGGAAGAATGGAGCCCTTGAAGTGGCAGAAGGGGAGCTGGTCTGGGGTTGACAGACACTGGGGGCTGAAGTCTGGCCAGGAATGATTCTATCTTGCACTGCAGCATTCTTCAGTGGTGTGGTTTCACACTTTTAAAGACAAAGATGGACTTTCTCCATTGAGAAAGGTAGCTGTAAGTCCCTCCAGAAGAATATCTTTCCAGATATATTGGTTCAAAAACTCCCGAGGAAGAGTTATGATTTGAAGAGTTTGGGTCACCCTCTATCCCTCAATAAGTCATTGTGGCCAAGGAGATGGTGCCCTGCCCTGCCCATCTCAAGCTGCAAACTCTACCCCCCAGAACAAGGGGGGACAGTATAGTCATTGCCACCCAGAGGATATCTTTGAGCAAGGCCAACTCACCATGTGAAACTCCAAACAGAGAGGTGGACATTACACATCG
>NW_007077603.1:0-695 GCF_000164805.1 Carlito syrichta | reverse complement strand
CCCAAATACAAACTGTAATTTTACTAAAGCCAAAACCGTAATTAGTAGAAAGTGGGAACAATGAAATTTCTAAAGTTAGCTTTATTCTATAGAACCTCAAAGTATCGTGTTTGATCATGCTTGAACTGACATAATTCCCTGATGTAGAGTAACCTATTCTATAACACTTTCTATGAATAAAATAAATTCAGTTTCTATTATAAGTAGAAAAATGTACACTAATTGCAACTAAGGAACTGGTTTAAAAGAATGCAGCACAGCCTAAAGTGGGTGCTGGGATCTTAGGAATGTGGCCCAGTACAAAGTTCATGCTGGGCTATTTCTGGTAAGTGTAGATAATCATCTATACCATCTAAAACTGGAAACAGCTCTCTAAATGTATATACTAATTCTACAAATATACTTTAAATTCTTATAAAGAAGCTTGTATCATGTATAAGGCTCCCAAATGTAACCTGAGTTTGAACTGTGTTAAGTTTTAAGCTGAAAACTCAGTCTGTGAAAAACGGGAACAATGGATCCTCAGAGTCAGCCATGCCTGTCATATTCTCAGAACTTCATGCTTAGATCATCAAAGTCCCTGCTAGTGGGTCATGCCAAACAACAAAGAAAGGAGGAGGAATGGGCCTTCAACTCCTGAACACAACCTGGTGGTCTCAGGGTCCGCAGATCAGGCGGGCCTCCACGGCCAGTTG
>NW_007077602.1:0-1475 GCF_000164805.1 Carlito syrichta | reverse complement strand
CTGGAGTGCAGTGGCCGCTCCCAGCCACTGCAGCCTCGACCTGCTGGGCTCTGGCGATCCTTCTGCCTCAGCCTTCCAGGTAGCTGGAACTACACAAGCACATGCTACCATGCCTGGCTAATTTTTGATTTATTATAGAGATGAGGTCTCACCAAGTTGTCCAGGCAGGTCTTGAACCCACGGGCTCAGGCAATCCACTCGAGCCACCGAGCGTGGCCCAGATAGCATTTTCATTTGGCAGTATCTGTTCCAGATATGTGTCTAATATCTGTCAATCTCCATATATTTTACCTATTAAGAGGCTGGGCACAGTTCCCAATCTGGCAAGCTTAGAGAACCTAAGCCAACAAGTAAGAGTCAAAAGCCCAGGGAATTAACAGAGATTTGGACTGAGAATTTTAATTCAATAAATACTGAGTAGGTATTATGTTCTATAGCAACAGAATAATCAGATGAGGTTCCTGTCCTGCAGAATCTCTTCTTGAGAGGAGACCAACACATTCACCTAGCTGTAGGTAAGAAAGAAAAGGCAACTAAGATATAATTAGTATTTAAGATGCTGGGCATTGTTCAGTTCAGTTGCACAAAAATAGAATGAGACATACATTAATTTCTTCCATGATACAGATGATAAAACCAAGGGCTTAAGGGGTAAAGTCTTCACCCAAGGTCACCCTAAAGGTAACTAGTGAACTCCTGATAATACCCCCTTTGAAAAGACTCCTCAAGAAATGAGGAATGTAGAGAGAGAAAGAAGAAATGTCAGAAAAAGGGAGAACTCAGGACAAGAAACTCTGACTCCACCACCTTAATCTAGTCAATTGCCATCCCCCACTCTGCAGAAAATGACTATATTGGATATTAAGAAACAAGAAATCTAGTCCTAGCTCCACTACAGACTAGTTGTGTGGTGTTGGACGATACCAACAATGGATTCAAGCAAGACATTTGAAATTGTGTAACAACTGAAATTCACTCATGTGAATCTCCAAGTTGGAGTTTCAAGTGATTTATCTGAAGATAGGTGATGATGATAGATGATATAAGATAGACAGATAGACACACAAATATATAAATGTTTATGTATCATATATTTACCCTAAATATTAAACTCTTAACCACTGAAATTTTTTTTTTTGAGTTGGTGTCTCACTCCATCATCCAGGCTGGAGGGCAGTGGCATGCTCACAGCAACACCAGCATTGACCTGGTGGACTCCAGTGATCCTTCTGCCTCAGCCTTCCAAGTAGCGGGAACTACAGGTGCATGCTACCATGCCCAGCTAATTTTTGCTTTATTGTAGAGATGAGGTCTTGCCAAGTTGCCCAGCTGAGTCTCAAACCCGTGGTCTCAGGCAATTCACTCACCTCAGCCTCCCAAAGTGGTGGGATTGCAGTCTGAGCCACTGAACCCAGACTGAAATTTCTTAATGGCTCTCCCCAGTACCTACTAGTGAGTCATCCTCATTCATTTGT
>NW_007077601.1:0-1495 GCF_000164805.1 Carlito syrichta | reverse complement strand
GAGGGACAGTGGCAGAGCACTTGCTAGCTCTGGATACTGAGGTTGGCTGTCTGTCACCTGGCTTTCCCACGCATGTTAGATGGAGATGACAGGACTCATTGTGTGCTTGAGTAAGTAGAGCTAGAACTTACATTGTTAAAATAAATAGAACAAAAACATTATACAATGCTGTGTGTTATTACTAAGTATTTATTATTTTGTGCTTTTTTTTTTTTTTTTGATTTGGATTCCCACTCTGTCACCCAGACTGGAGTGCAGTAGCTACTGCTGGCCACTGCAGGCTCAACCTGCTGGGCTCCAGCGAGCCTTCCACCTCAGGCTTCCAAGTAGCTGGAACTACAGGTGCACACTACCATGCCCGTCTAATTTTTGATTTATTGTAGAGATGAGGTCTCACCGACTTGCCCAGGCGGGTTTTGGACCCGCAGGCTCAGGCAATCCACTCACCTCAGCCTCCCAAAGGAGCGGGATTACAAGGCTGAGCCACTGAGCCTGGCTTATTTTTTGCTTCTAAATGGACCAGAACAAATCTTTTGCTGTCATTTTCACAGAAGGAACAAGAAGGTCAGCAAATCAGAAAGCCAATGTACTTTCAGTAATTTCTGATTTTTCTTTTTCTCTCTAGATTTGTTTTCAGCAAAGTAGAAGTTTGCAGATTCCTTAAATGAATTTAAATTTCAGTGCATAGGAGATGCAGAAATAGATGATGAGATGTGTATAGGTAAGTCAACACAACATTGTTTGTCATAGCATTCAACATCCTAGAAAAGCCTTTCTCATGGGATGGAAACTCTCTAAGGTTAGTAAAGATGGAAGCCCACAGTGGTAGTGAAGAGACAGAGCTATGTGAGGGTGGGGTTGCTCTGGTCTCCCAGAGCTCTGATGTTGCCTTCCTTACCCTCCGGCACACAGGAGAAAGCTTGAAGTTGTGTAGTAGAACTCTCTTCTCCATCTGCCTTTAGTGCTGTTCTTCTGGCTGCATTTGCGATGTCCTTCCCTGCCAACTCCAATCCTAACAGCTTCAAACTAAAGTAGAACACAGGTAGCTGAGGAGAGAATTAGATCAGAGGTTGCAAACTGGAAGCTCGTAGGCTGAGATCAGAATGCAACCCCATTTTGTTTGGCTCTCATTTTAAAAACTGAATTGCCAAAAAAAACAAAAAAACAAAACTGAATTGCCATATAAATAAATGTATCTAAAGTTTCAGTTTTCCAGGTTGGCTTGAAGTTTAAGACTCTATTCTGTTACCCCATGTTCTGGCCTGGCAACAGCTGACTGGGCTTTGTTGCTGCCACTGCCTTGAGAGATAATGAGGAGCTCACTGTCAGGTCCACCGAGGCCATGCCTTTCTGTTTTGTTTCCTTAGCAAGAGGCCGAGATGGGTCACTCTTCATACCTGCCTCCACCTGTAAGTGGCCCTGAGCACTAAGGATTTGCCAGCATCTTGTCATTGTACCTTGTTTTTCATACATTGGGTTATCTCAGTTGACTCCA
>NW_007077600.1:0-812 GCF_000164805.1 Carlito syrichta | reverse complement strand
CATTCATTAAATTGATTTACTCACCTAGCGAGCAAAAATATTAAAAAAAAAACAAATTGTTACTAAAACATGGTGGAAATCAGTGATGATAAATTATTAAGTATATAGTGTAGCCACAATATAAATTGTGTAAATGATGCTGAATTGTTTTAAAAACACAGACATAAGATCAAAAGGCAAGTGGTGAAATATATGTGTGAGTTTAAAGCAGAACATACACAGAATACAGTAATTGTCATTTTTAACATAAAAGACGATTATAGTTAAGCTTTACATGTGCAAGACAAAATGACATTATCACATATTAAAACGAGCAGATACCTAACAGAAAAAACATATATATCTGTACATTTAGAGATAGCACATATGCATCTTAGTTTCAATCTATTGTTTTTGTTTTTCTCTTCTAAATTCTGAGAACCTAAATTTTCAGATTACTTTTACAGTCTGTTTATGCAAAAATACTAAAGATGTAATACAGAAATAAATTGCACTTAGCCACTATGTAATTGCCTATCAGTTCAAAAGAAAATACTGTTTAATGAATATAAAAAAAGAAATAGTTGTTAATTATCAGTGCTTTAATGCAATACTATTAAAAAGAATGAAATAAAATGTATTAAATATATAATACTATATATAAATATAATAAAATTTTAATCCTATACTGTAAGTAATGTCATAAGGAAAGATGTTTCTAGATTGACTAGAAGAAAAATACTGCAATGAGAGAGAAAATATAGTGGTTGTGAATAAGAAACAAACATAAAATATGTGAAAGTAGGAAAGATGTTCAAGTTGGGGACAGCTAC
>NW_007077599.1:0-748 GCF_000164805.1 Carlito syrichta | reverse complement strand
AAAGTGTTTTTAGGTGACACCGGCCAGTGTCGGCAGCTGGACCTGCAGAGACTGCATTCCTAGAACAATGTTGCGTGTCCTGAGTGTTTTTTCCCCTGCCTTCTCCACTCTTATGGAGTTGGGTGTGAGAGGAATTGTCCAATCTGAATGTTAAACTTTCACAGAAGTGATAGCTGATCATTTAGATTTGCTGCAAAAACAAACCAACACTGGCAGGGTCTGGTACTGCTGAGGCTCCCAGTTTGTTCCTGTGTGGTGCAAGTTTTGCCCACTGCGCTGGAAGATGGGACGGGAGTGCGGAGAGGACTAGGGACTGCAGAGGAAGGTGGGATCTTCTGGGCATCCCCTGTGCTGAGGCCACACCAACCCACCCCTGCCCTTGCGGCTACTCTTTAACCTCCAGTGGACGAGGCCTCTTGCTTCTGACTTCTGTTCCATTTATTAACGAAACAGAAGGAAAGTCGTCAGAGCATCTACCCTGCAGGAGGCCAGTTTTCATGTGAACATTCTGTGGTTTGGTGGCTAAATTTGCATCTTATGGAGATTTTCTCGGTGAGACTTCTTAGAAAGGTCAAGAGAAAAAGCATGCTGGAGGGAGGCAGGAGAAGGACCTGGGCCAGCCAGGAGAGGTCAAGAGGCTGAGAGTTGCCCAGGAAGTGCTGGGAAGGAGATGGGACGGGGAGTGAAAGGGTGACTGCCTATCAGCGCCTGTGGGGCAGGGGAGAGGTTGGTCAGTGTGTGTACTAGA
>NW_007077598.1:0-1255 GCF_000164805.1 Carlito syrichta | reverse complement strand
ATGACAATCTTTAACTCAAACATATCAAACATAAACTATGTGAAACATACTTTATATATACAATTTCCTTTACTTCTCACAACAATTTTGCTTTATAGTCATAATGATAACCATTTTACAGATAGAGACTAATCTCAGAGATTATGTAATTTATCCAAAATCAAACAGCTAAAATGTGACAGTGCTGAAATATTACCCCAAATGTTCAACTTTATATGTAATTTCAAATGAAGAATGTACCAAATGAAACCAGTTTCCTTACTAAGAAATCAAAGTACATATTATTTTATTCACAAAAAACTAAACAAGATTTGTTTAAAAATTAGTTTGACAACCCTCCTAATATTGGCTCAGTATAGCATTACAATTTTACATTGAGGACTAAATTTGACTTACATTAACCCTGTCAAAACAAAGTTTCCATTCTTTAGGAATCTGCTAATTTACTTTTTTTAAATCAGTACTTTTTTCTTTGTCTTTTGACCACACATAGGCCATAGTAAAAAATCTCCAGAGTGAACAGAATGTCTATGTATCAGGAAAATGAAAGGACTAATTTTCCTCATTCTCATTCTTTTGGCCACATGACATCCTAAGAACAGAGTATAATAGAACAAGTTTAGGGTTTCTGAAGAGGACTGTAGTTATCTAGACAATCATTGCTAGAATTCTGTCAGTTACCATGTCGGCTACCATGTAACATTTTTGCCATCTATGTAGAATAAATCTCTCCAGTAAAGGGAGGACTCAAAAGGCAAAAAAAAAAAAAAAACAACAACAACACAATTAAGTGGATAATATTTTCCTTTCTAAACTGTCATTATCCTCACTTACAATCAAAGAGTTCAACTCTGATTCAACCAATCAATATGCTAGGAGAATAAATACTTTGTATTGTACAGAAAGAGACACCTTGCTTATGCTGGCATCATCACTCTACATCAATGTTAAAATAAAAGGTTTAGCACTTTATTTCTGATGACAATGCTCTCCAGTAAGTTGAGGATCTGGGACTTGTTTCAGAGGGAAGAAAAGGAGGATAGATGTAGGTAGTATCTTGTTATAAGAAATTGGCTGGGAGCATCAGCTCATTTTATATATCAGCAGCAGGAATGTTAAATCAAGATATTATCCAAAAATCTCTAATGATAAAATCTATATCCTCAGCTGAATTACTGAGCCATCCAGACCCAGACATTCATTACAGCTATAGAAAATCCTTTATCATGTAGCAGTGCTAAATATCTGAATTCTA
>NW_007077597.1:0-683 GCF_000164805.1 Carlito syrichta | reverse complement strand
CACACTCCCCAGGACAAGAATGAGGGAGGCATCACAGAAGAGGGAATGAAAGCCAAGGTCAAAAGGTGATCTGAAGCCAGGCTTGGTGGCTCAGCCTGTAATCCCGCGCCTTTGGGAGGCTGAGGTGAGTGGATTGCCTGAACCCGCGGGTTCGAGACCCGCCTGGGCAGCGCGACATCATCTCTACAATAAATAAAAAATCAGCCGGGCGTGGTAGCGCATGCCTATAATTCAGGCTACTTGAAAGGCTGAGGGGGAAGGATCGCCAGAGCCCAGCAGGTCGAGGCTGTGGTGGCTGGGAGCGGTCAATGCACTCCAGTCTGGGCGACCGAGTGAGACTCCAACTCAAAAAAAAAAGTGATCTGAAATCCCAGCTTGCCTAGGAAAAGTCAGCCCCAGGTCAGAGAACAGAAGGTTGCTCACCACCCTGGGTTCCTGGTGAAACTAACCTCTGGGAGAGGGATGGAGGGGGGAGAGTTGTGAAACCCCAGGTCACTGAAGTTCAGTGACTCTTTGTGTATGTTTCTCTCATTAGCCCTGCTGGGGCAGCTCTTAATAGGGAGAAAAGTAAGGGGAACACAGTCAAAGCAATTTCAGTGAAGACGCAGCGTGTTGCTGCTGAATTGCTCCAAGAAGATCTAAAATCTTAAAAAGGCTCACTAGTCCTCTAACACACCTGATGG
>NW_007077596.1:0-1116 GCF_000164805.1 Carlito syrichta | reverse complement strand
CCATTGGTAGCTTCCTTCAAACTAATCGATTCTATTAGGAAAAGCATTCAGGCAAAACACAACAAGACTGGGAAGGAATACTGAATACAAGTCGCTGATTGATTAACTCAAACTATTAGTCAAATGTGTTGAATTGCCAAAGGCATCCCAAATCTGAGATATCATTCCCAAGTTAAACATTAAGATGCATTCTTTCCACCAGTCCTTCCCTTCTCCCTTCCTTTTTTCCTCAATGCGTGCCATACATCTTGATTTTAATAAAGTAAACTTTTTATGCCTCAATTTAAGATAGAGTTGAAGGTGAGCTAGTAATAACAGTATAGTGATTATTTGCTATTATCTGATCTTTCAATTTTTAAGTGAGGGCCCAAAGTTAATGCAAGCTTTAAGAAAATTGGGCCAACAAAAAAAATTTACAAATTTGAAAAATATATCTTAATGAAGAAGTAATTGATTTGCATTCAGAAACAACTACTATGAGACCCCTAATGTCTGAGCATTCTGTTCCCTGCCAAATCAATCTCTTTGGCCACCATGATATCAAAGCACAATGAATTTCAGTCACTATTTCTCAAAAATGTTCACAGTATCATCACTGCTAAAAAGAACAAAGGAAGTTTATGAGTTCCTAGTTTTTGGTTTTTTTGAGTGAAAGTCTCACTCTGTTGCCCAGGTTGGAGTGCAGTAGCACACTCACAGCTACCACAGGCTTCACTTTACAGTATAGTTGGCAATTTTAGAATGGATTAGTACTTTTAAGCTATTTATTTAGACACATTTCAAAGTAATTTATATATAAAAACATATACTTCTGAGTGAAAAATTTTTGGCACAGCAATGTTACATAATTTTTTCCAAAGTAATATGGTAGAAGTATAATTTAATTCCAAGTGGGCTGAAGAGTTTATACATACTACCTTCAGATATTATTTATCAATTATGAAAAGTTCTATTCCTGGCTTAATAAACATTATTTAATTATAATAAAGATTAAATTTTATCAGTTGTTTTTTTTGTTTGTTTGTTTTGTTTTGTTTTTTGAGTTGGAGTCTCACTCTGTCACACAGACTGGAGTGCAGTGGCCGCTCTGGCCACCGCAGCCTCGACCTGCTGGGG
>NW_007077595.1:0-1120 GCF_000164805.1 Carlito syrichta | reverse complement strand
CAAGTCTGCATTGTGACGTGACAGAGGCAAAGAAGATAGAAGTTGATAAGCCACATAGAATATATACAACAAATTAACATTGAACTGGGCCCTGAGGGTCAGGGAGAGGAAGTCAAGAATAATGGCATTTTATAAGAAAGCTAAGCTTGAAAATTTCAATCTCCAAAAAAGGCTTTGTAGGTATACATGAAACACAGTTATTTAGTTCTGCAAAATTATACTAAATTACTATCAATTACATAAACATTAGAATTATTGCCAAAAAGACAGCACATTTTAGAATCATCAGTTTGACCTTCTGCAAAATGTGTTATTAGGGACACCGGTCCTATGAGATATTACATGGAATAAGACTTTTTCATGGTCAAATAAGTTTGTGAGAAAAAGAATAATATTCCCCAAACCTTCTAAAGCCTCGGCTCCTATAGAAAGGGACTTTTAAAAATCTATGTGTTTCCCACACTTAAAGATTATAGAATTATGTAATATAATTCATATGTTCTACAAACATGCTATTAAGATACAGATTTTTGTGCCACATAAGTTGTAATCAGAAACAGATGAATTCTTATATTTAATACATTATAATGGATATAGGCTGTTTAGAGAAACAACCAGCCAGTTTGACAAAGGGTACAGGTGTATGTCAAACAGCAAAAATCAGAGTACTCTTCAAAGTAATGGCTTGCTTTTATCTTCTTCTGATTATTAAGAGTCATAAAGATTAATACAGTCTTTTTCTCTACCAGCCAATAAGATGACATTAAAACAGGAAGAATAGGGAAAGCTTCTAGAAAGAAATATTAGGAGAATTAGTAAAGTCGGCCTAGGTTAGTCATTATTTTATTTATATTTTGTAAACATAAAAAGATTATAATAGATCTGTGCTGTAGAGCATAGTGAATATTCCTTTACTTGTATTAATAACATATTGCATAATCATTGTCATTTTCTATAACATTATATATTATTGACTACAAATTAGGCCATGCTATAGACACTGACCAGAAAAAATATAAAATTATGATCACCAATACAAGTAACAGAGTCTAACATAATATCAGTTATTATAAGGACATGTGATCAAATCATAACTTCATATATATTATATATATGTTTG
>NW_007077594.1:0-815 GCF_000164805.1 Carlito syrichta | reverse complement strand
CAGACTTCTGAAAATGATATTTACAGCATGATTACTTGCTATTTCATTTGTTATTTTATATCAACTGACAAATTTTAACACATACACTTCTGCGCAATTATCAGGGAAAAAATAACCCAAACCAAATTTAAAAACTACCATAACTCAATATGTGTGGTGAAATTAGATACATCTGATCTACCTTTTATTCTTTTGGGTTGATCACTCCTTGTGTATCTTTTTCCATCAAATGAACTTCAGAGGAGGAAAACTACTTTTAACAAAAAGCATGTGCATTAGAAATTTCAAATTCTAACAACCGGGCTTCGTGGCTCAGCCTGTAATCCCGCGCCTTGGGAGGCTGAGGTGAGAGGATTGCCTGATCCTGCGGGTTCAAGACCCGCCTGGGCAACTTGGTGAAACCTCATCTCTTCAATAAATCAAAAAATCAGCCAGGTGTGGTAGTGCACGCCTGTAGTTCCAGCTACTGGGAAGGGTGAAGCAGAAGGAGCACCAGAGCCCAGCAGGTCGAGGCTGCTGTGGCAGGGAGCAGCCACTGCACTCCAGTCTGGGCGACAGAGCGGGACTCCAACTCAAAAAAATAAAAGAAAGAAATTTCAAATTCTATCAATACAGATATATCATGATTAGATCAGATAAAACATAGTACTTTAAAGAATAAACCTCTGCAGACAGATATGGCAATTCATGAATCCTTTTTAAAAAATATTTATAAATCAATCATTATGAAAATCATCCATGAAGAATGAAATTGTAGTAATTTTGTTTGCTTGCTTCTTTTTGTTTTTCATGTAGAGGAAGAGATAAAGGGTTGA
>NW_007077593.1:0-1043 GCF_000164805.1 Carlito syrichta | reverse complement strand
ATCTGACATTCAGAGGATCACTGGGAAGGAGGGGATTTGTGTCAGCACAAGACTCACCACTGATCTCTTTGGAGTTCTTCCTCCTCCCTTCTGGCCACACGCTTTGTCCCAGAGCTGGTTCAGGGTAGGGGATGGGGTGCCTGGAACTCAGCACTCATCAGGTCCCTCTGAAGTTTGTGCTCTCAGGATATTGCCTTTGGGCCATGATCAAGCCCTGAATAGTTGATCCATCAGTCACAGAGATCGGATCTGTTGGTCCTGCACCACCTTCAATATGGTGGTGGGGTGCCTCTCTTGTCCTCTTCTGTGGAAACTTGCCTCTGGACTGTGTACAGAGCCCTTTCCAGTGCCCTGCCAGGTGCTAAAGTGATAAGGCAAAGCCCTGAACAGTCTGTCTCCTGCTTCAATGGTGTGAGAGCGCCTGGGGCAATAGTGTCTCTCCGCAGCTTTTCTAAAGGAAAACTTCTGTGTGTATTCTTTTTTTTTGGAGTTGCAGTCTCACTCTGTCACCCAGACTGGAGTGCAGTGGCCGCTCCCGGCCACCGCAGCCTCCACCTGCTGGGCTCCGGCGATCCTTCCGCCTCAGACTTCCAGGTAGCTGGAACTACAGACGCGCGGTACCACGCCCGGCTAATTTTTGATTTGTTGTAGAGATGAGGTCTCGTCAAGTTGCCCAGGTGGGTCTGGACTCTGCGGGCTCAGGCAATCCACTCACCTCGGCCTCCCAAAGTGCTGGGCTTACAGGTTGTGCCACCGAGCCCGGCCTATTTGTATTCTTTAAAAAAAAAAGTGGTGCTCCTCTTCTGCCAGCCAGAAAAAGCCAAGGACAAAGTGAGAAGCTGCAGCACCTGCTGTTGAACCAGGGACCTGGACACCCGCTCACAAGCCACACTTAGACAGCCTCTCCCAGCATTTTCTTGCAGGGGGTTGGGGGGTTGTTGATTAAAAAGAAGAAAAGAGAAGAAAGAGAAAATGGTGCTTAGTTTCTGCATCCCAGGATTCGCAAGGATCCAAGCCCAGATGCTGTGGCACCAACCACTGCA
>NW_007077592.1:0-801 GCF_000164805.1 Carlito syrichta | reverse complement strand
CACAAGAAAAACTGGTTGTAATAAAACACAGGATTATGTGGTGTTGGATGATTACTCCCAAAATACATTCAAGTGGTTTGCTATGCACACTTACATAGAAACCTGCACACAGAAAAGGTCATGGTTAAAAAATAAAGCATAAATTTAGTGTCATGGTGCAGAGGCAAGAGAGTCTTTGGTAGTGAGCTGAAAAGTTATGACTGAGTTTCAATTCCTTTAACTGCTAACATAAACTAGAGTTGACCATTGGCATCAAAAATAAAGACTGTCAGGACAAGGAGAAAGATGGCATACGTGATGTCAGAGCATTTGAGAACACAAGCCATTTCAGGGAACACCAAGACCCTGTCTTACTCTTTATGAAAGCACCTACAATACAGGCATGTGAGTATTTCACTCTATTGCTTTTTGAAGCTGGAAACTTAAAACAGATTCTGGAAAGAAGCCCAAAAGAGTGGTGATTAAAAGAGCAAATGAGTCCTATCAAGACCAGAAATTATCAGGATTTTGTACACAATGGCACGATTATAATTATAAATTATATAAATGTGGATTATGAAATGTCAGTCACCATAAGAACTTTTGAAACATAAATATTTAGACCCCTCACTATTAAAAGTCAGGAATTTTACCTCTTTTGGCTAATAATTTTGATAAAGACAAGCATATTCTTTGTGCCATCTGAAATATAAGACTATCTTAAACAGTAAATATCATTACCAGATATTCCAAAGGAGTAAAACAAAACATGTCTCTTCAAAGGGATAACGAAGTAAAAATAAAGTCCCTTCTTTAACTTAA
>NW_007077591.1:0-713 GCF_000164805.1 Carlito syrichta | reverse complement strand
CACGGCCGCCATGCCTCGTAATGGTGTGCCCCCCACCCGCTGCACTGCACTCCTTTGTTCTGTCCCTCCTGCCCAATGCCGCCAGCCCATGCCCTCCACCCCGCAAAGCAAGTATGTGTCACAGGGTCACTGGTTCATTGGGTCCACACTGGAACTCCCAGCACCCCAGGAACCCTTCACATCATCATCAGAACCATCAATGAGATGCAGACTTGCAAGACAAGATGAAGACTAACAGCACCTGGGCAGAGGATTCCTTCTGATAGGTACGCCCTCCACCTGCTATCCATGCCAAGCCTGGGTCCCGCCACTCTCCCTTCACCAGCCTGCAGCGCCAGAGATGACCACTTCCTGCCTGAGCTACCACCCACTTTACTGGCTCCTTGCTCTTTGTTATTCTGAGGAAGTGGGCTCCACCCAGGCGTGTGTGTACAGGCGCATGCAGAAAGGGTGCAGTGACTCTGTCTTGGAGCATGCGCAGGGGAACCCCAGGAATACTCCCAGGACTTGAGCTCACGGGACTTGGCTGTGCTTCTCCACAGGTGAAGCTCTCAGCACTTCTTCCCTCCCTTCTCTGTCACTTCGGAGAAACTTGTGTAGCACTTACTGTTCCCTTCTGGCCTCTCCACCCCCATGATTTCAGTAACTGTGTTCACAGTCTGTATATTCAGCATTTGTGAGTTCAAATGTTGTACGTGTGCATACATGGCCTG
>NW_007077590.1:0-769 GCF_000164805.1 Carlito syrichta | reverse complement strand
TCTTCATCTCACAGAAAGTCTCTTTGAATGCACTCTAGTATTTTCTCAGAAGAGAAGCATGTTCCCAGTGAAATGTGGGTCCTGGCATCCACCTGAATCTGTCATGTATTACTATTGACTGCTTCTACTTTCCAACCCACAGTTCTCAGGCCAGAATTTTTTTCTCTTTCTAAGCCCACGTTTTATTTCTTGGTCTTCAAAATTCAGGCAGAAAGCTCGTATACTATCCTAGCAACCTAAAACTTCAGAATCTCTTGAAAAACATGTCAAAATTCCTGAAACTTGTCCAGAGATATTCTGATTCACGAGGCATGGGAATAAGTCCAACATTTGAACTTTAAATAAGCACGTGAGGTGATTGGAATTTAGGGAACTGAAAGAATTAATTTCATAAACTAGAGCCCCAGAAACACAGTTTGATCCTTTGGCTCCAGGGGACCTTACTACCTTCTACTACAGGTGCCTACATCTGGCCTTTGTGCTTGACCCTGACACCTGCTGTCACTGATGCAACCCCTTCTGAAGGTTTCTTTTGTGTCTCCTGTCACTCCTTCTTCACCTATCTTCTCTTAATTTCTTATTTTGCCCCCCTGCTAACCTCCATACTTTTATGAGCTATTTTCTGCCCCTCACCTCAACACATGCACCCTCCTCAGAGAACCTTACTTAACCCCTGGGCCTTAACCAGGAGGCTCCCAAATCCATATCTATGATCCAGATCTCAGCCATGAGTTGCAGACCCACATATTCAATCGTACTTGACTCCACC
>NW_007077589.1:0-736 GCF_000164805.1 Carlito syrichta | reverse complement strand
AGGTAAAATAGTTTCACTACCCATACATGGAAGTTAGGAATCATAGCATTTCTGATCTTTAAATGTATAAAAGGTGTTATTATAGAGAGCAAATTCCCCTTTTTTCCTTGAAAAATCATGGTTCTTCAAGATGTGTTATTAATTTTTGGACATCCTAGATATTAAAATCTAATTCTATCTTCTCATTTTGAAACATTTTGAAATCTGTGAGTCAGTGATAGGAATTTTTATACTAAATTCTGAAAAAATAACATAATCATTTTATTTTGGAGTGACACTGCTGAAGGGAGTGATAAGCAGGACTTGAAAAATAATGATGAATAAATCACTTAGCACCCACTACTCAGAAAGCATTCACTTGCCAAAAAAGGTTCTGGAAATGGCCGTGGTGCTGGGCTCTGGGGAATTTTTCAGCAAAATATTCACTTATAGACAATAAAGACATCTCATACTCGGCGAATCTGCTTTTTAGATAACATCAAGGCAGATTTCAGAATATTATGGATTACTGTATAAATAACTGGAGCCCAAATTAATAGAGCCCAGGGGGTTATTTTCAAATAACAGAAATTACTCCTATTTATGTACAGTTTAAACAGTTGAAAAATATATACAGAAATAAAGTTAGAAATTGATCTTACAGTGGCATAAAGCATATTTGCAATCTAAACCATGGTAGAGGGGCATCTTCACCTGGTGATCTTTCAATGTTAACATATGCCTGCATCTGTTTTCT
>NW_007077588.1:0-819 GCF_000164805.1 Carlito syrichta | reverse complement strand
TAGGAATAACCGTAGTGACCCTGGTAGAGTAAGAGACCACTAGTGGGGTCTGAGGGTGACTGCAGTGGTATCAGAACTGGTATAAGTCACAGTCGAGAGTATTGGTGTAGTGGTTGTGGGCTTAGGTTTAACTTTTGGTTTAAGTTTAGGTGCTATAACAGGGTTGGGTCCCATATCAAGGGTTTTGGTTTTCTGACTGGGGGCCCGGATGGATAGTCTAATCATAAAGAAGTTACCTGAATTCTTCCATCCTGAGTGTATTGGGTCATATAACCGGATTCCCCATGTTTTTCCTATATCCCAACCTTGAGCTTTCTTCCCTTTCTCAGTGAAGCTTATAGTTACGGGATTGCAGATTTCAAAAGTAAAGCAAGGTGACTGTTCAGAAATAGGGGTTAGTCTTTGCATCTTAATTAAATCATGGAATTTGGCAGGTTGCCATGTTATGTCTCCCGTGGAGACACAAGACCAGCTGGGGCAATAGTATTCAGTGGCATCTTTACAGGTTTTATCCTAATCATGGCCAGGGCATATATAGAAGTATTTGTATTTAGGAAACTGAGGAGTTGTAAGGGCCTGCCTTTTACACATGTAATGGATCTGGGTGGTGTGGGCACCTTTGGGGACTGCTTCAGGGTGGGAACGTTTCCAGACATCTCTCGGGAAAAAGTCTTTTAAATCCCCAGTTATAGTTGGAAACCAGGTTCTAGGAGGGGTTATGTTGGATGCCTGCCAAATGATGGTACCTGTGGTAAGATCTACGACCTGCCAAGTTAAGTTCTGGGGCTGGTGTGGGTTTACTAGGGGTTTGGGGTGTGG
>NW_007077587.1:5998-6809 GCF_000164805.1 Carlito syrichta | reverse complement strand
TTCACTAGAAGTCACATGTCCATGGGTTAAAATCTGCTCAACTGGCTTGAGAGACAGCAGCCTCATAAAAGTATCCTACTGAGCAGTGTCACCAAGGTTAGCAGACTTTACAAGCTCAGCAGAACATCTCTGAGAAGTTCTGAAGATCTGCAGAGTCTACCAGCAGATTCCAAGAGTATTCTTAGAGAAAACTTCAGGTTTTGAAATGAGTCAAAGAAGAACTGACCCTGCCACCAGGCCACATAGAAATATCCCATGACCCAGGGGCCCTTGATCTGTCGTTTTCTGACCTCATCCCTCACTCAAATGTCACCAGAGCCATCTCCAGAGCTCCTACACCATTTTGTCCTTGCTGCAGCCCGGCAGTTTCATCCCCACATTTGCAGTGTGAGAAGATACACAGAGGGACTCCAGGCCACCTGACCTCACCATTTTATGTCAACTTTGCATGTGTGCTTGTGAAAAGTAGAAACAATGTGTGGGGAAGAGAAGAGGAAGAGGATGGAGTGTTTTCTTCTCCCCAACACACTTCTCATGGGGAAGTTGGCCCATAACATGTGACCCACTCATGACCAAGGAGGACAACCTAGGCAGCATTCCCAGATCGGGAAGCTGCCCTTCTGTGTCCTCTGCATTTCTTTAGGTGTATTCCCATGCCCCTGCACATCAGAGCCCACCCTCAATGTCCCCATGATGATAGCAGGATGCTCAGATGGAACCCCAGTGCCATCTGCTCCATTCTGAACTCTCTTCCCCCCAGTGGGAATCTGTGCGACCTGTGGTCCACTCTTTTTAGGAATAAGTTGAGTGA
>NW_007077587.1:3121-3904 GCF_000164805.1 Carlito syrichta | reverse complement strand
CCAGGCATGGTGGTGCAAACCTGTAGTCCCAGCTATGCGGGAGGCTGAGGCAGGAAAATCTCTTCAGCCCAGAAGATTGTTGCTTCAGCGATCCGTAATTGTGTCCCTGCATTTCAGGCTGGGTGATAGAGTGAGACCCTGACTCAAGAAAGAAAGAAAAAGGCAATATCATGTGCTGGGGAGAAGCTACATTACATTAAGTACTAAAGCAGATGGTTGAACACACACAGACAGTTATTCTACAAGGCAAAAATAAATGCTAAGAAGGATATGTGCTCATTACATCTTTGTCTCTCAGTTTCAACACTGTCTTCTGCAGTACGGAGCCAGGACTTTGCAAATCTCATCTCTCCATTGTGGCCTCTTCCTTCCTATCACCCTCAGTGCTGCCACAACCACGTGACTTCACCAGGCAAAAGCTTGTCCAGTTTTCCTGGTGTCCAATGCTCACCAAGCCGGGTGTTCAGGCTCCTCAGCGAGCCCAGATTCAGCCAAGCATGTACCCATCCCACAGGTTTGAGTCTCAGGTCTGTGGGTTCCTCCCCTGTGTCCTCCCTCTTTTTTTCATCCCCTGTGGGGTGGAAGCTGCTACCTTTATTTGCCTCTGCAATACCTTCCTGTTTTCTTTTTGCCTTTTCAGTGAACTAGCTGAAAATTCATCATAACATGTTAGTTTGCTCAGGTTGTTGTATCAAAATGCCACAGACTTAGAGGTTTAAGGATCAGAGGTGTCTTGTCTGGTAGTTCTGGTTGCAGGAAGTCCAAATCAAAGTGTCAGCAGGG
>NW_007077587.1:0-949 GCF_000164805.1 Carlito syrichta | reverse complement strand
ATGAAGGAGGACAAATACAGTGGTTGCAATAAGGTAGAATAATAATCTTACCATATTATGTCACAAAACTCCCAATAGACGTGTGCAGGAGCACTAATTCAATATCACAGGAACAAACATTGCCACTATTTCTATAGTTTTCTTGCTAACTTCACAAATGCATAATATATGCAAAACATACTATTGAGTTTCAGTTTCCATCCATCAAACTCAGTGTCAATTATGTCTGGTGTGGCATTATATCTAGTGTGGCACCGTGACTCATGCCTGTCATCCCAAAGCTTTAGAAGGCTGAGGTGTGAAGATTGCCTGAGGTTGGGAGATGAAGACCAGCCTAGGTGGCATAGAAGGACTCTGTCCCTACACAATTAAAAAAAATAGTGGATGAGATGGTATAAGTCGTTAGCCCAGCTACTGGAGAGGCTAAGGCAGGAAGATGGCTGGAGCCAAGGAGTTTGAGCCTGCAGGGAGTGTGATCACACCACTGCACCTCAATTTGAGTGACAGAGCAAGATTCCATCTTTAATGAACAATTAATAACAAAAGTAAGAAAAAAATTTTATCACTGCTTCTTGGTATTTTTACCTGGAATAAGCTCTGGCATGCTTCTGGTAGCTACTTTGTTTTTGCCTACACAGAGGAAGAAAGAGTGAATACTACTGGTTTCCTACCAGGTTGTTCAAAGCCTCATTGAGTCTGTAGTCACTTCTGGGTGGCTTGCACCTAACTGAGCTATGGTGCTCTCTAATCTGTTAACATAAGAAGCTAAATAAAATAAGCTGCATTCAACCCCTTCCCCAGTGTGCTTCCCTCCAGGAAGATTTAAAGTCTTATCAGAGGGGTCTGCACTGTGCAGAGCAGTGTGTTTTTGTAAATCTTTCTGTCCATGCATGGAAGTGTCTGTCATCACGCAAGGGTGAACGCATCTACACCTCACAAATCTTTTGTA
>NW_007077586.1:0-755 GCF_000164805.1 Carlito syrichta | reverse complement strand
GTGGGGTTCCCATCGCCCCCTGGGTGGCAGCGTAGAGCTGCACATGGGCAAAGCGTGTCCCATGAGAGAACTCTTAGTTCAAACAGAGGCGCTCTGCACAGCCGAAGTCCAAATGAGAAGAAAACCGCGAGACTCAGACTCATGTGTTGCAGCATGCACCAAGTGAGAATAACATAGATAGCCCCTAAAGAGCGCTGCACATTTTGAAAAGCTCCTTCCCCGGGAAGATGCACATGCACAACAAGCCTCACAGAGGCCGTCTACGCTTATTCAGCAAGGCCAACGCGAGAGTGACTGCATTTCCTAGCCTAGAGAAACGCCAAGGGGTAAAACGTTTCAGGGCTCAAACAGAAGGCAAGCACTGCTTTTCTACAAGTGAGTGTGTAGCACTCATTTCACTCAGTCTGACACCATTGACATGCTCATTCCTACATGTGAAGTATCGACATAACATGCTCGGCTATGCTCATTCAAGCCGTACCTTGAGAATCGTGTATTACACCGTACAGCACACAAGAATCAAACTACTGGAAAATACATCACAATGCAGTCAACATTTGACACAGCATTCCCCAAGCTGATGCACACTCACAGCCAGCAAGCCAAGCCTGTCAGCTCTTCCTCGTAAATGCCAACGGAAGAGCAATGGTTTTGGATAGGAGACGGACAGGTCAAATCAAAAACACTTTAGAATTCAGTAGGTGAACAAATCATGCTTTCCCAAAGATGACAGCGAACCGGTCATGTCGCTCAGG
>NW_007077585.1:0-589 GCF_000164805.1 Carlito syrichta | reverse complement strand
ACACACACACTCACACACACTCACTTCAACAGGAGAGATATACATTATATAATATATATTCTGTATGAAGTAGAAGATTCTTCCTGTCTTTAGGTCACAAAGTGCAAAAACCACATATTGAGTTGCATATTTTCTATTTATTGTTAGCCCTTATTTTAAAAATCAGACACCTGGCTTAACATTTTATGGAGAAAAGTTTAAAAGCCCATAACAACAGCAGCAAAATCAACAGGAGCATTGTAAAACATAAAATAGCAGCATCTATATCACAGAAAATCTCTAAAATATCTATTTTTAATTGATTGCAAAGTAATTCAATCAGTTGTAAAAGTAAAACTATTTTGTCATGCATGTTTGGAAGAGTTCAATTCATTTGCATTCATGTAATCACAAAGAAAACATGAAAAAAAGACCGTTATTACCCAATGGATCGATGTTTTCTTTCTTCACAAAATAAGTGAATTATCATATACCAGTTTTAAAAATCACAGATTTCTGAAATGACATTCACAGCATAATTTCTTGATATTTCATTTACTATTTTATATCAACTGATGCATTTTAACACATGCACACTTTTGCACAATTG
>NW_007077584.1:0-963 GCF_000164805.1 Carlito syrichta | reverse complement strand
AGGGAAATTTAGTGATGGCTGCTTACCTAGAGAGGTTACAGTCATGAAAATGGATTAGATAATTGCCTGTCACATGAAGTCATGAGGGAAGACTTGGGAACCAAGCTGCTGTCTAATATTCTGTAAAGGCTTGTGACAAAGGCCAGTCTGCCCAAAAGGGTGTGTAATGCTGAGTTTTTTTTCTAAGACCATGACTGAGAAGTGAAGATGAGACAAGTTACTTTTGATTTTTTTATTAATCAATATTTTTTATTATGGTTTTGTGGGGTACAGTTAAGGGTTAGGTGTACAATTACGTTTCATTCAGGCACCCTGTTGATAAGAGGTGTTTTCCCATCCCCAGACAGATATTTGCTACTGTTAATCCCATCCCCTGCACCCCCATAGTTTCCCAGTACCATCAGTCATTTTCATATAGTATTACATTGGATGTTCAAGGTCCATTATATGAGTGAGAACATGTGATATTCGGATCTTTGTTTCTGTGAGAGGTCACTCAGTATTATAGACTCTAGTTCCATCCAGGTTGCTGTGAAATTCATGATTTTGTTCTTTTTTATGGCTGCATAGTATTCCATCGTGTATATGTACCACTTTTTTTAATCCAGTCCTCTTTTGATGGGCAGCATTGTTGTTTCCAGGTTCTTGCTATTGTGAACAATGCTGCGATAAACATACGTGTGCAGGTATCTTATTTATAGAGTGATTTGAGTTCTTCAGGGTATATTCCCAGTAGGGGGATTGTGGGGTCATATGGAAGGTCGATTTTTAGAGCTTTTAGGAATCATCACACTGCTTTCCACAGAGGTTGCACTAGTTTACACTCCCACCAACAGTGTAGAAGTGTTCCCTTTTCACCACACCCTCTCCAGCAGCTGTTATTTTTTGAGTTGTGACAATTGCCATTCTGACTGGAAGTTAGGTGGTATCTCAGTGTAATTTGATTTGCATCCTCCCTGATGA
>NW_007077583.1:0-4384 GCF_000164805.1 Carlito syrichta | reverse complement strand
TAGTGGCCCTCTGTATCTTTTTTAATTTTTGATAGCTTAAATGGTATTTGTCTGAAATTAGGATCGCGACTCCTCCTATTCTTTGTGTTCCATTCGCCTGAAAATTTGTTTCCCATCCTCTTACTTGAGTCTGTGTATGTCCTTTCTAGTGAGATGGGTCTCTTGAAGGCAGTATATTGTTGCCTGGTGATATTTTATCCATTTTGTCATTCTATGTCTTTTCAGTGGTGCGTTTAGTCCATTCACATTCAGACTAATTATTGAAATGTGAGAGTTCGTCCCTATCATGGAGTTCTTATTGAGTTGTTGTTCTTCCACTTGGTTTTTTCTTTTTTCTTTTAATTTTTTTTTGTCTTTCTTTTGCTTTTGGGGTTGGTTCGTGTATATTTTATTCTTTTCCCTGTACTCTTGTGAAGAACGTTGTTCTTTTTTCCTTTTCTTCTGTGTTTAGTACTTTCTTAAGTGTTTCATGTAGAGATGGTTTTGTGGCTGCATAAGTTCTTAGGGATTGGATATCTGGGAAAGATTTTAATTCTCCCTCACTGATGAAGCTTAGCTTGGCTGGGTAGGTTATTCTTGGTTGAAATTGTTTATCCTTTAGGACTTTGAAGATAGGGCTCCAAGCTCTCCTAGCCTGCAGGGTTTCTGCAGATAAATCTGCTGCTATTCTGATTGGTCTTCCATGGTGGGTGATCTGGCCTTTTTCTCTTGCTGCCTTTAGGATTTTTTCTTTTGTGCCTACTTTATTTAGGCGAATTATTATGTGTCTAGGAGTTGATCTTCTCATTTCTTGTCTTGCGGGGGTTCTCTGAATCTCTTGTGTTTGAATTTTTGTATCACTGATTAGATGAGGGAAATCTCTTGAATGATCTCGTGGAAAGTTTGTTCCAATGTGGTCTCTGTTTCTCTTCTGCTTCAGAGAGTCCGATTATTCTTAGGTTAGGCCTCTTGAGGTAGTCACTCATCTCTTGGAGGTTTTGTTCTGTGTTTTTTAGCTTATTTTCTGTGTTTTTAAGAGTTTGGGTTATTTCTATATTTTGGTCCTCAAGCTCTGAGATTCTTTCTTCTGCTTGGGTAATTCTGCTTTCCATGCTTATCAATTTGTTATTTATTTCATTCACAGTATTCTTTATTACTGTTATCTCAGATATCAGCTCCTTCCTAGTTTCTTCTTGTGTCTCCTCAATTCTTTTTAATCTCTCCATTATTGTTTTGATATCTACATTTGCATTTTGAGACCCTTCATTGTTTGTATTCCAAAGTCAATTTTCTCAGTGTCTGCTCTCCCAGGCGTCTGGGAGAGACCCATACTCTTCTTTTGGTTTTTTTTCATTTCTGTAGATTTTTCTCCCTTTACCCCTTTGTCTCCCCCTCTTCAATTCTGTTTTTGAGGGAAGGTGGGGTTGCTTTTATTTCTCTTCTGCAATGACCTGTTCTTCCTTATGAGGGTCTTCTGGTTTTGTTCACTTTTCCCTCTGCTTTACAGTCTGTCTATTCAGCAGTTTGCAGTCTTGGTCCGTTCAGAGAATCTCACCAGTTCACCTATGCCGTCGCCATCTTGCCCCGTCTCCTCCTGTAATATTTTTAAAACCTAGAATTAGAGGTGAATATTTTTTAATCCACTTTCAATAACATTTTTCTCCTACAGAAAAAGGCTGTTTTTGCAGTTTTTAAAATTTGAAGTTAGAACATAATCTTTTTATTTCTCTGAGTAAAAGAAAATGAGAACCTAGGAGCTTTAATTAAAAATAAAAAAGAACCATTATTAATATAAGTAATGACTTCTGTAACACAACTTAACAATAAAGAGAAAGTTATGGATACAATTTTGTTATGATCTTCAAGTAGGTTATTGTTTACCTGCTTTATATATCTATTTACTTTCTTGACCAAACCATTCAATATAGAGTATCTATTCAATGTTAATACTAAGATTTTAACAAAATAGGACATGTTTAATATTAAGCTCAGGAATAGAATCATGATTTGTACTTTGGGGTTTAATTGTTCTTTTCTAAATTTCTAAACAAAACAAAAAATAGCAGCTCTCTGTTAAATGTGTTTGAATGTTGGATCATTTAACATAAGTTTTAGAAAGATGATCTCAGGAACCTAGAAACTCAAGAAAGATATAAGAGGAGGGAAATGGACCATGGTGTATCATGTACTGAAATCCTTCCACATTTGCTAGCACTAAGTCATTAATGTTGTCAGTCCAATGCTGATTAAGTAGAGATTCTCTACTCCTACATGAACACTCTTGCCCCAGTGGCAGCTTCCATCAATATTTGAAAACACCTCTGAGAGTAGACTGAAAGATTGAACAACTTATTGGGTGCTAAAGAATTTCAAAGAACAAATAAGTTATGGAAGATGCACATATTTGGCACACAGTACATGATCTATGGTTTAGATCTTAGACTTTCCTTCCTATCCTTGTAGGATACCAGGATGAGTCCACATCGTGGTAGAGAAGAGTAGTGTAGTGTTTTAATAGTGTTGAGTTGTGCCAGCAAATGACTGCAGAATGTGGACTGTATTTCCAAGCTTTGCATTAGTTGTGATCATTTGACTAAGGTCTGACCAATAGAGATTAAAAGATAATATATGAGAGGGGACAAAAAACACCCCACAGTATTTATTAAAATGTATGTATTTATTTTACATGTTTAACTTCAGTTACCATCAAAGTACTCTCTGTTTGATACAATATACCAATTAAGATGCTTTTTCTACTGCTCAAAACAGTTTTTGAACTCATCCACATTGATGCCTTTTGGTGTTTCTGCTGTTTTTCGTTTCACCTCTTTCACATCAGCAAAATGTTTCCCTTTGGGGACTTTTTCATCCAAGGAAACAAAAGTGGGTCACTCTCAGTGTGATTGGGTTAATAGTGAGGGTGGGACCCGGTGGTCATGCCGTTTTTGGTCAAAAACTGCTGAACAATTAGTACAGTGTAGAAGTTGCAGGTCAAAAAAAGAAGAAACAGTAATCTGTTTGCAAACTTGGGTGGTTTCTCCCATAAATTGCAATGCAAGTTCTCAAAATTTCCACATAAAAACTTTGGTTGACCATTTGATTAAGGAGAATAAGTTCTGAGGGTACTACAAGGAGCCTGCTTTCCAAAGGATAATTCCAGTTTTTTTGGTATCCCTCCTTATATGCAGCACTTCTAGCCCTGGGCCTATAGACAACTTCCCAAGTACTTTTTATTCTCTCTCATTCAATCTGTCTTGAGGATTAACACAATAACAAAACCAAGGATTTGCAGATGATATCAAGTTTCTGTGATAAGAAGTATACTAAGACCTAGATCTTTACCTTCTATTTAAGTATGAAGATGCAGCTAATTTAACATCCCCTTTTTTACTGCCCTTGTTCTTATGATTCTGTGTGTGTGTGTGTGTGTGTGTGTGTGTGTGTGTGTTTGTGTGTGTGTGTGTGAAAACACATAGGCCAACAGAGTTGACAGTCTCTGGCCCTCTCTCCATATACAACTCTGGTATATTACTTCAATGTGAAAATTCTATTAATAATATCTAATAATTTTAATTAATTCAAATACATTCAATAATTCAAATATATTTTAATTATAAATTATATATATTATGTACTACTTAGATGTGAAAATTCTAATAACTTTTTTGGTCAATTTTATCATCAGTCATTATTGTTTTCCCCATGACACATTATTTCCTTCTTTCTTCAGTAAGGTAAAATAAAAATTATTTTATCAGGTTATTTGAATCATAATTCCTGAGGACTATGAACAGAAATAACTGAGAAATAAAAATTTATTCTCAAAGTTTGTCTCTCCCTCTTTCTCACATACACGCACAGCATTTTCAGTTAAAATTCTCTGATAATTATAATAGAAAATGATAGCAGACCCACCCACAAACTCACACAAAAGTTTGTTTCTTAGATGTTAAATAACACCTGTCAGAATAAGGGGTGGTTTTTTGTTTGTTCATTCATGTTTGGTTTTTTAACAAAATGGTAATCAAGTCCTTATCTATTATATATATATATAAGAAAACATGCTAGCCGTATTGAAAGCAATACAGAAACAAAAGCTTGTTTCATTTGTTCCTTTCCATGAAGGTTTCAGAATTTCAATTCATGTTTGCTTTGGGGTGGAGGTTATATTTCTGTGAAATCAAACTCACCATGATACACAGTCCACTGTCTTCTGAGCAATTTCTGCCATAATTAAAAGACTCCTTATGTGTTGCCTGGAAATTTTGTTAGGGAATATTATTCTCAAAGCATTGAAGCAGTCTCATTTCCCTTTCTCTTCCCTTTTTGTCAATATGTTGGAGGTAAACTCACCCTCTTCTTATTTTGATGAGTGAATATGTTTCTACAAAGTTGTGCCTGGCCT
>NW_007077582.1:0-372 GCF_000164805.1 Carlito syrichta | reverse complement strand
CTTCTTTCTTCTTTCTTTCTTCTTCTTCTTCTTTCTTTCTTTCTTTCTTTCCTTCCTTCCTTCCTTCCTTCCTTCCTTCCTTCCTTCCTTCCTTCCTTCCTTCCTTCTTTCTTTCTTTCTTTCTTTCTTTCTTTCTTTCTTTCTTTCTTTCTTTCTTTCTTTCTTTCTTTCGCCAGTCTCACTCTGTCACCCAGGCTTGAGTGCAGTGGCATGCTTATGGCTACCCCAGTGTTGACACACTGGGCTCAGGCAATCCTTCATCCTCAGTCTTCCAAGTAGCCAGAACTACAGGCATGTGTTACCATGCCCAGCTAATTTTTTGATATATCATAGAGACAAGGTCTCACCAAGTTGCCCAGGCCGATCTGAACC
>NW_007077581.1:0-1481 GCF_000164805.1 Carlito syrichta | reverse complement strand
CTGTGGGGATAAGTCAGCTTTCAGACGGATCATCTGATACCCATCCCATTCCCCATCTCTCCCAATTAAAGAAAGAAAAGGGGGCAGCCCCCTCGGGTCCCCTACTGCTATGGGAGCTTTTCTGTGCTCTCAATAAATCCTGCTTTCTTTAAAAAAAAAAGAAAAGGACAAGGTAACCACTGGGAGAGGGAGGAGGATGGCGGAATAGAGAGGAAAGGATGTGGAAGGAAGAGGCTTGGAAGGAAAAGGTTCATCAAAATGACCTGGGAGGTTTTGCAAATCACCTGTTCATCCCTCACCCTTAAATTGTTGAGATGTCACAACACAAGGAGCAGCTGAAACTCACTGCTATGTATGCTAACACAGATGCTAGAATATTCTTTCTGATGTGAGCATACTAGAGTTCCTGGAGTTCCCATCAAGGAACTCTCTTCCACCTTTAGCATCCAGAACTTATCTCAATGACCGTCAGCATTCCCCATCTTGGTTTCCTCCCCTGCCCCTCCTTCCTGCTACAATGCCAACCCGACGGGGCCCCACCACCCTCTACTAGAGCAAGTCTGCACCTGGGCTGCACATTAAAGTCACAAAAAAGAGGTTTCACAACAGATGCCTGGTTCCCATTCCCGGAAAGCTGATTTAGTTATCCTAAGGACATGGTCAGGCACCCAGATTTTTTAAAAGCACTGGGAGACTGTAACAGACAACCTGGACTGAGAGCCATCACACGACTGAAAAGTAGTTACAGGTGATTTCGGCCTCATCCAAGTCAGTGAATGTTTCTCATCTGTCTCTACTTTCAGCTGCAGTGGTGGGTAGAAGTCACCATACAGGAGCAGTAATTTTTCTTTTCTCACAAAAAATTCCATAATCTTGGCAAAAGGGAAAAGGAGCAGAAAAATCTGTGTGCAGGTAAGAGCTCTTAGAATACAAAAGTGAGTTACGATAGCTAAGATGTGAAAATTTTACAGGAAAAGAAAAACTGGAGGAGAAAGTATGTGTTAGGGAAATACTGATAGGAAAAGAATTAAGAGAAATCACGGTATGCGAAATTGGCTGCCATACAAATACCTTTCCACTGTGGACCAGTTTGAATTGGGTCTATGCATTAGAATGTAAACCCACTTATTAGACAAATTAAGAAAATATCTCTAAACAGTATTAGTCTTAAAATTAACATATGTTGGGAGGTGTTATGTATTTAAAGAAAATCTGGGCCAGGCGTGGTGGCTCATGCCTCTAATCCCAGCACTTTGGGAGGCCCAGATGGGAGGATTGCTAGAGCCCAGAAGTTCGAGACCAGCCCAGACAACATAGTGAGATCTTGTCTCTACAAAACATCAAAAAAGATTAACCAGATGTGGTGGTGCACACCTGTAGTTCCAGCTATTCAGGACGCTGAGGCAGAAGGACAGCCTTAACCTGGAGGTTACAAATGAGTCATGATCATGCTATTGCACTCCAACCTGGGTGACAGAGTG
>NW_007077580.1:0-1159 GCF_000164805.1 Carlito syrichta | reverse complement strand
TCTTGGTGAAAATAGTTAGCTATCCTGACATTCCTTTCATTATCCTATACATGGCTTGTAAATAAGCATAAGTACTTCATTTAGTTTATCTGTCTTAAATGATAAGCTTTTAATAATGCTTCATTATATGTGAATTGATTTTGTGTTAAATTTCTTAATACTAAAAAATAAAATTCATCTGAATCTAGTAATCTGTGGTTTGTAAACCATTTTAATGACTCCATAAGTCAGCTTAGTAGGATATGAGTTTCTATATCTGTCATCTTACTGACTGCTTAGATTCATTCATTTGATTTTGCTGGTGAGGAAGGAGTCACCTTCAATTCTCAGCACACTGTGTGCTGTGTTCTCCATAAGATTGTGATCTTAGAGAAAAAGCAGTCATTTTATGGCAATGGTCTATGAATAGCTATATTTCTTGAATATATCTTTCATGTGATCACACACATTCTACTAATAATAATTTTGGAAGGGGGACAATTAATTTATAGATGCTTATGCCACCCATTTTTTTACCCCCACTTAAAAATTTGGATCTAATTCACATGCATAACATTCACCCTTCTAAAGTAAATAATTGAGTGATTTTTAGGATATTCACAAGTTGAATAATAAACACACTAATTTAAGAACAATTTTTCCCTCTCCCAAAGAATTCCAGTACCCATTAGCAGTTACCTCCTGCTGTCTCCACCCCAAGTCCCTGCAAAAGACTGATTTTGTGTATGGCAAAATAATTTCCTTCTTTAAAAAATTTTAAAGATGTGAAGTAGAATTCAGGATTTGGCTTACAAGTGATCATCATAGAGGTAAAGTTTGAGCCTCCCTTTGATTCCCACTTCACCTGGTTTGAGATCAGATACCTTTATTGATATTGTGTCCCTTTCCCCCTACCCTGGCAATATATCACTACTGCCAATGGAAAACAATTTCTTAAAATGATTTGAATTAGTGGCACCTTATGAAACTAAAATCTTATTTATCATTTAGTTAATATTTTATTTCTATCACTTTTTTTAGTATGAAAATGTCTTATTATTTAAAATTATTATTATTATTATTATTATTTGATTTGGAGTCTCACTCTGTCGCCCAGACTGGAGTGCAGCCGCTCCCGGCCACCGCAGCCTCGACCTGCTGGGCTCTGTCGATCCTTCTG
>NW_007077579.1:0-674 GCF_000164805.1 Carlito syrichta | reverse complement strand
TAAACAGTATTTAGTCATTATTTTAATAGTTTGGGGGGTATTTTTTAATTCTGCATTCTCAGGCTCTAAAAAATTATTTGTCCTTTTAAATGTATGAAAACTTTAATCAGTTATATGAGAGATATCTGACAGGATGTTTCTTCAATTTTTTTTTTTTTGAGTTGGAGTCTCACTTTGTCGTCCAGACTGGAGTGCAGTGGCCACTCCCGGCCACCGCAGCCTCGACCTGCTGGGCTCCAGCGATCCTTCCTCCTCAGCCTTCCGAGTAGCCGGAATTACAGGTGCGCGCTATCATGACTGGCTAATTTTTTGATTTTATTGTAGAGATGAGAACTCGCCTGCCCAGGTGGGTCTCGAATCCGCGGGCTCAGGCAATCCACTCACCTCAGCCTCCCAATGGCGCGGGATTACAGGCTAAGCCATCGAGTCCGGCTGTTTTGTCAATTTTAATTGAACAATTTGGATTGTCACAAATGCATACAATGATGTAACCACTAGAGAGACCATAATATATGATGTTCTAGCACCCTACATTCCTATCGCAGTCCATTTCTTCTTTCTAACTTTGGCTTCTGATATTCACTGATCTGTTTTGTGTCTTAATGATTTTATCATTTAGAATTTTATGTAATTTAATTAAAAAGTTGTTTTTATGTCTGGCATCCTTTAGTGAA
>NW_007077578.1:0-851 GCF_000164805.1 Carlito syrichta | reverse complement strand
CCTTTAGCTAGTCTGCCTTTAAACAACCCTACATGGGACACAGGAAGAAGATAACCAGAAGAACCTGGAAGAAAAGGAATCGAGAATACACAAAGACTTTCCCCAGTCACTTGGCAGGTTTTCACTACAACTTTATCAAGAGAAAGTAGAGATTTGCATCAGCACCTCATTACACAGATGACCTTCACAAGACCTTCAACTTGAGGCTTAATTAGATCCAGGGGAAAGGTTGCGGGTAAAATGTGATAAGTTAGGTTTTATTTCTGGAAAACCATTAGAATCAATAAAAATACGAAAATAATCACAAGAATACATAAAGAAACACAAATGTAAGCTTTTTGTGTGGACATTTCTTATGTTAAACACTTAAGTTTTGTTTCTGCACGTACTAGTCTTGTTGAATCAATGAAGTTTGTGAAAGGGTTTAGTCTTTTTACCTCAACATAACCATTAGAAAACATTTAGGCCGGGCTCGGTGGCTCAGCCTGTAATGCCGCACTTTGGGAGGCCGAGATGAGTGGATTGCCTGAGTCTGCGGGTTCGAGACCCACCTGGGCAACTTGGCGAACCCTTACCTCTACAATAAATCAAAAAATCAGCCAGGCATGGTAGCCCATGCCTTTAATTCCAGCTACTAGGAAGGCTGAGGTGGAAGGATCGCCGGAGCCCAGCAGGTCGAGGCTGCGGTGGCCGGGAGCGGCCACTGCACTCTGGTCTGGGCGACAGAGTGAGACTTCAACTCAGAAAAAAAAAAAAAGAAAAAGCCAGGCTCGGTGATTCAGCCTGTAATCCCACGCCTTTGGGAGACTGAAGTGAGTGAATTGCCTGAGCCCACCGGTTCAAGACCCGCG
>NW_007077577.1:0-501 GCF_000164805.1 Carlito syrichta | reverse complement strand
TACAAAACAATGCTCAGAGAAATCAAAGGTGACACAATCAAGTGGAAAAATATCCCATGCTCATGGATTGTAAGAATCAACATTGTGAAGATGTCCATCTTACCTAAGGTAATCTACAGTTCAATGCAATACCCATCAAACTACCAGCAACATTCTTCTCATACCTAGAAAAAAACAACACAGGAATTCATATGGAAGCACAAACGTACAAGAATAGCCAGAACAATCCTCAGCAAATAAACCAAAGCAGGTGGTATCACATTATCAGCCTTCAAACTTTACTATGAAGCTACAATCATCAAAACAGCTTGGTATTGGTATAGGAACAGGCATATAGATCAATGGAATAGAATTGAGATTCCAGAATCAAAACCTCAATTTCTCAACCAACTCATCTTCAACAAAGCCTCCACCACCTACCACTGGGAAGAAAAGAACCTATTCAGTAAATGGTGCTGGGAAAACTGGCTGACCACCTGCAGAAGATTGAAACAGGACCCG
>NW_007077576.1:0-1085 GCF_000164805.1 Carlito syrichta | reverse complement strand
CAGAGAACTGCATTCCTAGAACAATGTTGCGTGTCCTGAGTGTTTTTTCCCCTGCCTTCTCCACTCTTATGGAGTTGGGTGTGAGAGGAATTGTCCAATCTGAATGTTAAACTTTCACAGAAGTGATAGCTGATCATTTAGATTTGCTGCAAAAACAAACCAACACTGGCAGGGTCTGGTACTGCTGAGGCTCCCAGTTTGTTCCTGTGTGGTGCAAGTTTTGCCCACTGCGCTGGAAGATGGGACGGGAGTGCGGAGAGGACTAGGGACTGCAGAGGAAGGTGGGATCTTCTGGGCATCCCCTGTGCTGAGGCCACACCAACCCACCCCTGCCCTTGCGGCTACTCTTTAACCTCCAGTGGACGAGGCCTCTTGCTTCTGACTTCTGTTCCATTTATTAACGAAACAGAAGGAAAGTCGTCAGAGCATCTACCTGCAGGAGGCCCAGTTTTCATGTGAACATTCTGTGGTTTGGTGGCTAAATTTGCATCTTATGGAGATTTTCTCGGTGAGACTTCTTAGAAAGGTCAAGAGAAAAAGCATGCTGGAGGGAGGCAGGAGAAGGACCTGGGCCAGCCAGGAGAGGTCAAGAGGCTGAGAGTTGCCCAGGAAGTGCTGGGAAGGAGATGGGACGGGGAGTGAAAGGGTGACTGCCTATCAGCGCCTGTGGGGCAGGGGAGAGGTTGGTCAGTGTGTGTACTAGTTTGCGATTAGAGGAGCGTGAATTCAGGTGTGCTATGGCACTGTATGGTGACCCTGGCAAATAACGATGTCCTGAATATTCCAAGATAGCCAGGAGAGAAGTTTTTAAATGTTATCACCACAAAGAATAGTGAATGTTCAAAGTGGTGGATATGGACTCATCTTGATTTGGTCATTGTATTATGGTCTGAGTAATGCTCAACTGCTCCCCTTGATACCAATAAATCAAGAGGGCAGGGACCTGGTGGAAAGAAGTGCATGTATGACTTCGAATCCAGGGAGCACAGCCAGACTTGAGGTCTTTCTAAAATGGTTCTGTTCACCCTCCAGGTTTTTACAGTTCACTTTTATCAGTCCAGAGTTGTTAGTACGTTAGTCACGTG
>NW_007077575.1:0-1059 GCF_000164805.1 Carlito syrichta | reverse complement strand
GATTATGCATTGAGGAAAAGAATTGATCAGACCTTTGATGGATTATTAGATACTGGCTTTGAACCGGACATCACCCCCAGGAAACTCAAAAAGTCACTCTGGCCCCTATCAGAATGCAGGCTTATGGAGTTCAAGTAATATGTGGACTTTGCTCAGGTCCATATCACAGTGAATTCAGTGAGACCCTGAGCCAATCCTGTGGTCACCTTCCTAGTTGGAACAGACACAGTCAGCAGCTGGGAGGGTGCCCACACTGGTTCTCTCATCTGTGAAGTGAGGTCCATTATGCTACCATCAAGGACTTGAAACATGCAAGATTCCCACCACATCCCCATTCAACTCTCCTGTCTGGTCTATGCAGAAGACAGATAGATCTTGAAGAATGGCAGTGGGTTGGCATAAGCTTAACCAAGGTGACTTCGATTGCAGCTGCTGTGCCAGATGGCACAGCTTCATGGCTGCAGTAAATTAACACATTCCCTGGCACTGATGTGCAGCTTCTGATCTAATCTGGAGGATGATTTTTCTACACACCTGGTCCTAATGTCCACCAGGAGTGGTTTGCTTTCAGCTGACAAGGCCAGAGACACACTAACAATGTTCTACTTCAGAGGTACAAGAGAGGAGCCCCCTTCTAAATATAGGAATTTACTTACAAAAAATTATTACATATTTAATCTTACATGTTAAAACTTCAGTCTCACCTTTGAAGTACTCTTTGTTTGATGCAATACACCTACTGAGATGCTTTTTCCATTGCTCAGAACAGTTTTTGAACTAGTCCACCTTGAACTCTTTTAGAGTTTCTGCCTTTTGTTCATTTGTTTGGCCTCTTCCACATCAGCAAAATATTTCCCTTTGAGGACTTTTTTATCCAGAGAAACAATAAAAAGTCACTTGAGATCAGGTGAGTGGGAAGGGTGGGCATGGAAGTCATGCCGTTTTGGGTAAAAACTGCTGAGTACTCAGGGAAGTGTGGCAGGTGCACTTGCAAATCACCATTCATGAAATGGGCAAGTGCGTTGAAAGATCCTCCAAAAAAATGATACCTGAAGCAGA
>NW_007077574.1:0-795 GCF_000164805.1 Carlito syrichta | reverse complement strand
TGAACTCCATGTTCAATCTACATAGATTAGTGGCCATATTGTTTTGCACAGTGGCTGCATCATTTTACTATATTCTTCCTTATTTAGGGATAAATAATATGTGTTTCTGATACATCACATTTTGTTTATCTATTCATCTCTTGATGGACACTCAGGTTGTTTCCAACTTTTGGGTATTGTGACTAATGGTTCCATAAATATTTATACTAGTTTGTGTTGGAATACCTGTTTTCTTTCACAGTACAACCAGTCTTTACTTAACATTGTCAATAGGTCCTTGGACACTGCTACTTTAAGTGAAATGATTTATAATAAAAACAACTTTACCGCAGGCTAATTGATATAAACAAGAGTTAAGTTCCTAGAGCATTTTTCTGGGCAGAGAAATATCACCAAACTTCTAAATAAATATCAAAACATCTCTAATGTTAAACATTGAAATGACTGTGAGCTCTCTATTCACTTAAGAAGAAGTAGTAAAAGCAAGTAGCATCATTCCTTACTCCATTATTCCAGTTTAGGGTTACACGTGGCCTGAGTGCATCTTAGAAGCTCAAGGCACAAGGCAGCAACCAACCCTGGACAGGACAGCATTCCATCTCAGGAAGCACTCTCATACACCCACATTCACATAATGTGCATATTCAGACTGGTACAATGTAAACACACCCATTCACGTAACGTGCACATCTTTGGGAAGTGGGGGGAGACCAGAGTATCCTGAGGAAACCCACGCTGACAGGGGAGAGCATGCAAACTCCACATACATGGTAGACAGTGGCCCTGGCCAGGAAT
>NW_007077573.1:0-936 GCF_000164805.1 Carlito syrichta | reverse complement strand
ACCACAAAGAGCCAGCTCCGATGCAAACACACAAGGGTCTTTATTCAGGCTCGAGTCTGGGCTCACGCCCGAAGCAGCAGCTTCAGGGATGAGAGCCCCGATTCATAATGGCAAGCAGTTTTTATGCACAATTACAGAGGGAGGGGAAAGAACTTCAAACCTGATTCTACATGATTGGGTAATTTCTCCTAATGGGTACGGGAACACTTGGTATTGGTGGGTGCTGCCCATGATTGACAGAAACCCACTTAATGGGCCGAGTGGAATGTTAGATAAGTTAGGTCCATACAGTCCCTGCGTATGAAGTAACCTGAGCTGGCAGGCAAAGGGTTACATTAGCCCTTTAAGTTTCCATCCCAAGGTATGCTTAGGAAAGCTTGTTTGCTTTACATAACATAACATGGTCATTATGGGACAACAAAAGCCAAACTTAACAAAGTTTTAAATATGAATGCTGCAAACCCATATAGTGAATGTGGGGTAGAAAATCATATACTAATTCTGGGAATTTATAAAATATCACAAGCTTATTATAGCAAGGTGGTTACTTTTATAAAAGTCTTTGTTCCCTGCAGGTTTACATAGCCACTGTGTGTAAATTATCACTGGAATAAATTATCACCGGTGATAGAGAGCAGCTGGTGCCTCTGAGTCTGCTGCCACCTTGTAGGAATGTCTGAAAGGGGCTTATCGCTTTATCATTTACATCCCGTTGTAAAAGCAGAGGTTAGTCTACTAATTTGGGGCTGACAATGCTTAACCCAAGAGTTCTAAATACAAACACTGCTTAAAACCCGACATATGCCTAATTCTATGGGGTCTGAGGTAGGATTGAAAGTACTAAGATTTCATAAAATACATGAGGTAGGAATACACAAAATATATAGTAAACATGAGGTGGGGATATATGAAATATAGTTAACTAAACGCTACTTT
>NW_007077572.1:0-756 GCF_000164805.1 Carlito syrichta | reverse complement strand
TTCATGAGATACATACATTCCTTGAGGGTACTGTGTCTCCTTTATCCCAGACCACTTTGCAATTTTGCCTGTTGGGTTCAGTGGGAAAAAAGAGCGACTTTCTTCTTACTTATTTGTGCTGCTTTTGACCCATGAGACTCTAGTGTTCTCTGGCATCCCTTTGAAAGAAAGGGGTGCCTGGGCTCCACACTACCATTTAACTTTGGAGGCTCTTGTGGCAGCCTGTTAACCATTTTATCACATCTGCTCTTTCTTCTTGGTTTTTCCCCCACCTTTCTTAATACTGTAGCCAGAGTAAAATTTTAAAATGCAAGTTCGTCCTACTTCTGTGCTTAAAATCCTTCTTTATTCACTCCATGTATTAGACAAAATTCAAAATCCTTGTCATGGGCAATGTCTTGCTGATCTATTTCTGTTCCCTACTCCAACCATGCATGTGCTCCCCTTCCCTATTACTCCACAGGTAAGCTCATGTTCCAATTCAAATCAGATCTCTTCCCCTTGCTGTCCTCATTTCACTTATAGAGAGAACTTACCACAATTGTAATTTTATATTTCTTTTAATAACTATTTGTTTACAACCTCTGACCTTCTAAATTGAGTAGAATGCATTTGGTTGCAAAGACAAGCAAAAAGAAACAAAATTGGAAGGCTAAATCTTTTGAAGTCTATTGAGGCTTATTTTATGGCCCAACACACATTCTGTCTTTGTAAACACTCCATTTGAACTTAGGAAAAAAGTGTTTCCACGGCTGT
>NW_007077571.1:0-1131 GCF_000164805.1 Carlito syrichta | reverse complement strand
TCCCCCGGTAACAGCACTGCCCTTCACCATTTTGGAGGATTGCAATGGACAGGGTCTTTGTTTTTTTAAGTGGAATATTGGAAAGAGAAAAACTGCTTTATTTGCATATTTTTCCGCTAGAAGGCACGACAAGGTTTTTCCTCCAAGAATATTAAGCTTTAGAGAAATGACGCTATAAATCACACCTTGAAATTCTGAAAAGTTAAATTAATAAAATTGAAAACAGTTCAATCAGGGAAACATCAAAGGTCACGTACAAGCTGTCATTAAAAACAGTTGGTCCAGCTCAGTGAAATCAGCACTTTGGGAGGTTGAGGTGGGTGGAATGCCTGAGCCTGTGGGTTCGAGACCAGCCTGGGCAACTTGGCAAGACCTCAACTCTACAATAAATCAAAAATTAGCCAGCTGTGGTAGCATGCACCTGTAGTTCCAGCTACTTGGAAGGCTGAGGTAGAAGGATCATTGGAGCCCAGCAGGTCAACGTTGGAGTAGCGGTGAGCATGCCACTGCACTCCAGTCTGGGCGACAGAGTGAGACTGACTCAAAAAAAACCTCAAAAAACAAAAAGCAGTTGCCTGGAATTTATTATACAGACAGAAAGTAGATTAGTGGTTGCCTAGGACAAGAGGAAGTGGGCACAGGATTTCTCTTTGGCATGATGAAAATGTTGTAAAATCAATTGCGGTAATGGTTGCACAACTCTGTGACCATACTAAAAATCGCTGAATTGTGTATTTTAAATGAGTGAATTGGCCGGGTTCGGTGGCTCAGCCTGTAATCCCAGCACTTTGGGAGGCTGAGGCCAGTGGATTGTCTGAGCCTACGGGCTCGAGACCCACCTGGGCAACTTGGCGAGACCTTGTCTCTACAAAATCAAAAACCAGCAGGGCGTGGTAGTACACGCCTGTAGTTCTGGCTGATTGGAAGCCTGAGGCGGAAGGATCGCTGGGGCCCAGAGGTCGAGGCTGCAGTGGCTGGCAGCGGCCACTGCACTCCAGTCTGGGCGACAGAGTGAGACTCCAACTCAAAAAATAAATAAAAAATAAAATAAAAATAAATGAGTGAATTATATGGTACATGAGTTACATCTCAATAAAGTCATTATTATTTTTAAAAACCACATATAGTATG
>NW_007077570.1:0-544 GCF_000164805.1 Carlito syrichta | reverse complement strand
CGAAACAAAAGTAACCCCACCTTCCCTCAAAAACAGAATTAAAGAAGGGGAGGGAAAGGGGGAGAGAGAGAAAAATCTACACAAATGAAAAAAAAACCAAAAAAAATGAGTATGGGTCGCTCCCAGACTCCTGGGAGGGCAGACACTGAGAAAATTGACTTCAGAATGCAAACAATGAAGAGACCCCAGAATGAAGGGTCCCAAACTATAAACTTAGATATCAAGACATTAATGGAGAGATTAAAAAGAATTGAGGAAACACAAAAAGAAACTAGGAAGGAGCTGATATCTGAAATAACAGTAATAAAGAATACTGTGAATGAAATAAATAACAAACTGATAAGCATGGAAAGCAGAATTACCCAAGCAGAAGAAAGAATCTCAGAGCTTGAGGACCAAAATATAGAACTAACCCAAACTCTTAAAAACACATAAAATAAGCTCAAAAAGACAGAACAAAACGTTCAAGAGATGAGTGACTACTTCAAGAGACCAAACCTAAGAGTAATTGGCCTTCCTGAAGCAAAAAGAGAAAAAGAGACGA
>NW_007077569.1:0-805 GCF_000164805.1 Carlito syrichta | reverse complement strand
GGGAAAAAATGGACTTAGTGATATGGCCTGAGATCTTGTAACAATATCCTTCATGGTGGATACCAGTAACTTTATTAGACAACTATGACTTTTTTCAGGGTAACCGACAAATGGAGATTTATAATAAATTTTTCTAAAATAAGGCCAAATTGAACCTAGAAAACAAAAGCAATGCTATATATGTGTTTTCATTAAATTGGTATAGTGTCTTCTTTAAAATATATTTTTCTGTACATGTAATAGACAAATTTCTTTAAAGTAACAATTTTCAAAATTTTCTCATAAAAATAAAGAAAAATTAGGAGACTGAGAAAAGTCATTGTTTGATTTTGGCTTTGTCCTATCACTATAACTAGTAATTGTTTATGTGACAAAAAATATTATGTTTCTTCATGGGTTTTCTTCTGAGCTACAGGTGGCATTAATCCACCTTTATTATTCTCCACTTTCTCTGTTTTAAATTCTTACATACATACAAGTTCTTGTCATATCAGTGATATCCCAGGCTTTTGTACTTGCTTTAATTTGATGAAATTGTGGCATATCAGTCTGACATTACTTCCACTAAGGGAAGCATGCAGCCGATATTGAGTGGAATGTCATTTTCCATGAGATTTATCAACTTCATTTTAAATTCAATATTAATAGCCATTTTCTCTTCCTTATCTGATGGCATCGGTTCTTAATGTTAATTAGTATTTTTCTAGTATGATTTGCCAAGAAGCTAAAATCAGACCCAAAATAATGGAATACAAGAGTTCATAGGATATGATCTCAAAATATCAGAATTTGTCACATAATAAAT
>NW_007077568.1:0-796 GCF_000164805.1 Carlito syrichta | reverse complement strand
TACCCTTGCCAGAATTTGAATTTAACTAAGTTTGTGACTTCACTGTGTGAAGTTCTTGTTTTTTAACTATCTTTTGTTTTTGAGTCAAAGTCTCACTCCATCGCCCAGTCTGGAGTGCAGGGGCATGCTCCTGGCCACCGCAGCCTCAACCTGCTGGATTCCCATGATCTTTCTGCTCAGCCTTCCAAGTAGCCAGAACTACAGGCGTGTGCCTCCACGCCCAGCTAATTTTTTATTTATTGTAGAGATGAGGTCTCGCCAAGTTGTCTGGGCTGGTCTCAAGCCTGTGGGCTCAGACAATCCACTTGCCTCATCCTCCCAAAGTGCTGGGGTGGCAGGCTGAGCTACTGAGACTGGCTTAACTTATTTTTTTAATTATTAGAGTGATAGAACATTTTCACTGGTCAGTAGTATTTTCTGTCTACCAATAATTATTATATTTTATTTTATTTATTTATTTATTATTATGTTTTTGAGTTGGAGTTTCACTCTGTCACCCAGACTGGAGTGCAGTGGCCGCTCCCGGCCACCGCAGCCTCAACCTGCTGGGCTCCAGCGATCCTTCCGCCTCAGCCTTCCAAGTAGCTGGAACTACAGGCGCGCGCTACCATGCCCGGCTCATTTTGATTTTATTGTAGAGATGAGGTCTTGCCAAGAGGCCCAGGTGGGTCTCGAACCCGCGGGCTCAGACAATCCACTCACCTCAGCCTCCCAAAGGTGCGGGATTACAGGCTGAGCCACCGAGCCCGGCTACGCTCTCACTTTTTTTTTATTATTAGAAGAGTATAAGCATATT
>NW_007077567.1:0-738 GCF_000164805.1 Carlito syrichta | reverse complement strand
AATCTTGACAGTCAGCCGGGCTCAGTGGCTCAGCCTGTAATCCCAGCACTTTGGGAGGATGAAGAGAGTGGATTGCATGAGCCCACATGTCCGAGACCCACCTGGGCAACTTGGCAAGACCTCATCTCTACAATAAATCAAAAATTAGCTGGGTGTGGTAATGCACACCTGTAGTTCCAGTTACTTGGAAGGCTGAGATGGAAGGATCGCCAGAGCCCAGCAGGTCGAGCCGCTCCCAGCCACTGCACTCCAGTATGGGTGACAGAGTGAGACTCCAACTCAAAAAAAAAAAAGAAAAATATCTTGACAGCCTTTCCATTCCACAGTGTGGTTCAAATGTCACAAATCCCATTTCTGTTCTACTGCCTTCTCTCTCAGTCTCCACTTGTGACCTTATCGGAAGTTCCCTTTGATCTGTTGACAATGCAAGAGGAGACTTAAGCCAGTTCACAGATATGCCAGGTTCTGCATGATATGCAGTCACCATCTGAAAGTAGATGGTTGCAGCACTACAACCCCTCCCTGGTATATCCCTGAAGAGCAGCAGTGAAAGGAAATCTTTTCAGTGGACAGAACTTAGGGAAGTGCTGCTGGCTGCGCACTTTGCTTGGAAGGGAAAACAGACAGGCATGCAATTCATGGGCTATTGTCAAATAGTTTGACTGGATGGTTGACTTGGAGAAGCATGACTGAAAATTGATGATTAAAAAATTGGAGGAAAAGGTATGTGGATAGACC
>NW_007077566.1:0-1076 GCF_000164805.1 Carlito syrichta | reverse complement strand
CCACCAACCATGCAGGAGCAGAGAGACAGAGAGAGCCTGATGGGTTTTGTTTTGACTTTTCTTGTAGTTTTGAAGGAAAGCCTACTTCTCTGAGAGAGGCCCTGCCACCTTTCGATCTCACACTATGGAAAAAGATCAGTCACATTTTGTCCTGGCTGCGAGAATGAGAGATTTACAAGGTGTCCCTTCAGAAAGAATTCCCAGTAGAGTCCACGCTGAAACGTCTTCTTCTCCAGTACAACCAAAATGATTAGAAAAGTGCAAAGTACATTTTGCAGTGATTAGGCAAAAATAAAATCTAGTCACAGAAAACTTTTATCTGTGACCTTCTCCACCAAGCTAAATAGTCAAAGAAATCTGCTCATTTACAACTTTCTCAGAGTCTGAATTTCCTTTGCTGATCTAGCACACTGACCAGTTTCTACATGGAGGGTGGTCACTTTTTACAGTCATTTTGAATACAGATGTGTGCTATTTGGGAACTCTGCATGTGCAGATAAAATTGTGAATTTCTGTCTGGAGAATTTATGGTAGTAACGAGGTCTAAAGACGTTGTTAGAAAGAAAAAAATGTTATTTACCAAAAAAACTTGATGGGATAATTTGACTTGCTGTGTTTTACAACTGATGATAAGAAGAATGTTGATTGCAAATAAATCACTGCCTCTAAATGCCTTCAAACAGTTTGTGTTTGCTCCCTTCAGATCAAAGTTAAACTTGGGAGATTATGTAAACTGGACTGGGCCCAGGAAACAGCTGTTTCCCTCCTGGCAGTGCACAGCTTCCAGTCTAAGCATTAATATTTTACAGGATAAGCCCAACTTTTGTATTTTTTAAGATGGTGTTTTGTTATTGTTGTCAATCATGGCCAGGATTAAAATTTTAAATTATCTGTCACTACTAAAGACCTTTAAGTGTGGGTGAAACATTATATAGAGGCAAATTTGGGAGATAAGAGGCTTGAGCTTTCCTTTTCAATCATTAGTGGGTTCAGGCTCCAGGAAAACCAGGGTAGTTTATTTTTAGCTACTCCCCTTGGGGTGAAGGGAGGAGACCTGGGCAATGGGCTGTTGCATT
>NW_007077565.1:0-757 GCF_000164805.1 Carlito syrichta | reverse complement strand
AGAAAAAAATATAAAAAATACACACACACACATATACACTCACACACACACAAGAGGGTTTATCTCTGAAGCAGAGCTGAAAATTTTTTGGAAACGCTTGACAAAGCATATCATTTGAATTCAGATTTACGTCATAGACTCAAATTATGTTTAGATAGAAAAAAGGAAATTTATTTGGATCTCAAATAGAAAAAGACTAGACTGTTTTAAGTTAGACTGTAAGAGAGCTAGGATTTTTCCTGTCATATTACGTGATTTCAAAAATTACACCTTTGGTTTAATTATTGGTGATTGTACTGTCATTGTCTTCTTTTGTGTATTTAACTATGTGCAGAATCAATTTTATGTAGATACTGAACAGTGTTAATCACATTAGTGATTTTCTAAGCCTGGAGATTTGAGACCAGCCTGGCAACTGGTAGAGACCTCATCTCTACAATGTATCAAAACAACTAGCCAGGCATGGTTGCATGTATCTGTAGTTCCAGCTACTTGGAAGGCTGAGGTGGAAGACTCGTCTCTGCTTGGCAGTCTGAGGTTGTGGTGGCTGTGAGCCTGCAGCTGCACTCCAGCCTGGGTGACAGAGTGAGACTCCAACTCAAAAAAACCCAAAAAGTAGAATTAGTATGTGTTACCTTTATTCAAATTAGCATCTGGACACTACAAAAAGCTGTGATTGTGGATTGGTTTGTGTAGCAACCACTGTTCAATCCTTACAATTAAATGTTTTAACTAAAAAAAAAAATTATTCTTGGCC
>NW_007077564.1:0-309 GCF_000164805.1 Carlito syrichta | reverse complement strand
TGGCCTGAGCCCGCGGGTTCAAGACCCACCTGGGCAGTGAGACCTCATCTCTATAATAAATCAAAAATTAGCCGGGCGTAGTAGCGCACGCCTGTAATTCCGGCTACTCGGAAGGCTGAGGCGGAAGGATCGCCGGAGCCCAGCAGGCCGAGGTTGCGGGGGCCGGGAGCGGCCACTGCCCTCCAGTCTGGGCGACAGAGTGAGACTCCAACTCAAAACAGCAACAACAACAAAAAGAGTGGATTTTAGCCAGGCTTGGTGGCTCAGCCTGTCATCCCGCACCTTTGGGAGGCTGAAGTGAGTGGTTTG
>NW_007077563.1:0-784 GCF_000164805.1 Carlito syrichta | reverse complement strand
GAGTACCATGAGTTGAACGGTGCTGACTCAGGCTTTACAAAGGCTATAAGCCTGTTGATGATGCAAGGCCCAAAAATGAGTAGGAGAATTAAAACAGCTAAAGGGCCAGCTACGGTGGAAATTAATGTAGTATACCAGGGTGTGTGCTTAAACCATGCTTCAAACCAATTGAGTTGTTGCTCTCGTTCTTTTTTGCGTTCAGCTAACTCTTCCCTTACCTTAGCCATGGATTCCCTGACAATACCTGAGTGGTCCGTGTGGAAACAACATTCTTCTCCTAGGGTGGCGCATGTTCCTCCCTGCTGCAGAAATAACAAGTCTAGCCCTCTATGGTTCTGTAGGACCACCTCGGATAACGAGGTAAGGGATTCCTGAAGGTAAGAGACGGAAAATTCAATTCTCTCGATGTCTATGTCTATAGCAGCCCTAAGGCCATTATAATAGTGACTTTGGGTAGCTAGGGAGGCAATACCCATTCCGGCTCCTTGTTAGTCCAAGTCCAAGAAGAACTGCCATGGAAATGGCGGTGACCGGCTCTCTTCTGTCTCTCCGGTGGATACCTGGGGTAAACCACCAGAGTATATCCTCATCTGAGTGGTAGAGAATTTTTGGAAGTAATTGGACTAACACGCAGAAGCCTTGTTGGGTCTGATTTAAGACCTGCCCGTGGAAGCAAGGTGTTAAGCCTGTTGAACATGCTCACCAGCTATTTTTAGGGGGCAGGTGGTAATCTAGGCTAGATACAGGCAGCGTAATGTTGCATAGGGACTGAAACGCTGGTGCG
>NW_007077562.1:0-1344 GCF_000164805.1 Carlito syrichta | reverse complement strand
CCCTGAATCACCATTTTTCTATTATCAAGCCAGAAACTTTTGAGCTAAGATATGAAAAACTACCATTGGCTATGACTTACTTTAAAGAAGCACAAGTTGTGATGTGAGGTAGAGAACAGAAAGTTACCTCCCTAGAGAACTAAGGTTATGCTAATATATGGCTGAAATGTTGACATGCATCTTATTTACTGTCAGCATGCAATGTAGTCAAATGTGAGCATACCAATTTAAAAAATGCATCCAAATAACTCAGTAAAACTGATACAATAAAATTCCAGAAAATCAAATTCTATTTCACATTTGAGAGACTTCAGAAGTAATCTCCTGTCTGGTAGAAGTTGTAGGCAGGCTTTTTCCAAATGTTCACACAGTCAGCTAACTTAAATAAATAAGGAACTATCTTTGTGCAGTCACAGGCAATTATTTTAAAATAGTAGTGTGGGGAGAGAGGGTGTCAGAGAAAAAACTGTCAAAATTATTGAGCACTTATCCTGTAAACCTACCAGGAGTTAATATGCATTGTTCCAGTCATTTTATTTTGCTTTTACATACATATCTATACACACATGAAAATATATATTCATAAATCATTTCATTAATATACCCTATGCATAATGCAACAACTTGCTTTTTTCATTCAAATACATGAAGCTAAATATGGCCTGTCACCTGTTTCTGTACATCCAGTGGCTTAAGAATGGCTTTTATGTTTTAAATGGTTGAAAAAACTTAAGCCAAAAGAAGAATAACATTTTATGACACGTGAAAATTATATAAAATTCAAATTGTAGTGTTGCACTACAAGAGTCGAATAGTTACAACTGAGACTACATGACCTACAAAGACTGAAATATGTACTATCTGGCCTTTACAGAAAAAGTTTCCCAACCTCCGTGTTAGAATAATTACTTAGAAGTGAACTTTCTGGGTGATAACTTAAGCACGTTTTAAATTTTGTTAAAAAATCCAAATTCCTATCCAAAGTGGCTATAATTTACACCATCACCAGCAGTGCCTAAGTTCCCATTGCCTTCCATCATCACCACCTAAATTTCTACAAGACACAGTATCTCATTGCTTTGATTTCCATTTCTCTCCTAAACATCTTTAGGTGGTCACCAACATAAGTCTTTCCTCCTTTCCACACTGTATTTATGTTCCTTAGTTTTCTATTTGGTATGTCTTTTTTAAAAAAATCACACCTTGGAAGGCTGAGGTGAGTGAATTGCCTAAACCTGCGGGTTCGAGACCCGCCTGGGCAGCGAGACCTCATCTCTACGATAAATCAAAAAATCAGCCGGGCATGGTAACACATGCCTGTAATTCCGGCTACTGGAAGGCTGA
>NW_007077561.1:0-2035 GCF_000164805.1 Carlito syrichta | reverse complement strand
TGCTCACATAGTGTGTCCTTGGATATGAATTAACTATGGCTTTGTTTCTTAAGAGCAGTGTGTGTGAAAGCCCTCTGCATTCTGTTGAACAGGGTATTGTTTGCATAATGTTTTGACCATGCATGTTTAAACAACACCTGGGTGGATCATTAATACCCCAAGTACAGTTACTGAAATGGCTGTTTTAAAAAAAAATCTGTCTTTTTAAGATCTTTCAACCACTGAACTAGTTGGCTAAAATTAGAAAAGCAGGAAATATCAAAAGTTGAGAGACATGAAGTCACTAAAGCTCTCATATTGAGGGTAATTGGTACACCCACTTTGGAAGCAATTTGAGAATATCTATGAGTTGAATATGTGTATGCCTGAAACTCAGCAATTTTACTCTTGGATATATACCCAACAGAAATATACGTATATGTTCATTCATACACACGTATAAGAATGTTCACAGTGGCAATATTGAAAAGAGTTGAAAACTAGAAATTACCCATCAATAGTAGAAATCAGACATATGAGTATACATATTTTATATTTCCATTTATATAAAATACTAAAACAATCAACATGTATGCAATGATATTGGATTCATGACCTTGGTTCCCTGTGGGAAGAAGTATATTCAGTTTATACAAATTTGTTGAGCTACATGTACTTATATGCACTTCTATGTTCATGTGCACTTATCTATATGTATTTACAGCTAATAAGTGAGCTTTAGAAAGCAAACATCCAAAATAATTAAGATAATTTTGAAGAAAAACAAAATACCCTATCAGACATCAAGACTTATAAAGCAACAGTAAATAACACAATGTGGTAGTGATGGGCAGAATAGAGTTCCCAACAGACCAATACATATAGAGAATTTTCACAAGTCATGGAGACAACTACTAAAACTTTACAAACCAGCCAAAGAGATACCTATTAAATTAGTGGTGTTAAGAGAACTGGTTTTCTATTTTTTTTAAAGTTCCCTACTTACATCATATACAAAAATCAATTCCTGATGAGTGAAAAACTATATAAGAAAATAAAGTCTTTTCAATATTTAGAAGAAAATATAATAAAATATTTTTATGGCTTTGGAGCTTAAGAATAATTTCTCATGCAATGTTTCAAAATGCAAACACAGGGGAAAATGTTTCAATTATAGCATATTAATTTTAAGATATCCTGTTCACTAAAAGCAACATTAAAAGATAAATGCAGGTGTAGAAAATATTTTCTTTTTTTTTTTTTTTTTGAGTTGGAGTCTCACTCGGTCGCCCAGACTGAAGTGCAGTGGCCGCTCCCGGCCACCGCAGCCTCGACCTGCTGGGCTCTAGTGATCCTTCCGCCTCAGCCTTCCAAGTAGCCAGAAGTACAGGCATGTGCTACCACGCCCGGCTCATTTTTTTGTTTATTGTAGAGATGAGGTCTCGCCAAGTTTCCCAGGTGGGTCTCGAACCCGTGGGCTCAGGCAATCCACTCATCTCAGCCTCCCGGAATTACAGGCTGAGCCACCGAGCCCGGCTTAGAAAATATTTTCAAAGGATATACAGTCAAAACGTTAGTTAGAGTGTAGAATTTTTAAAGTTTTCATGCAAAACAATAAGAAAAACCACAAATAAGTAAACAAGATATACACAGAAGAGCAAGACCGGATACATAATAAACATCTGAAAGGAGGTTCAACTTCCAGTTATCAGAGAAAAATGAATTTAAGCAAGGTACCTTCATACCCTTTTTAAAACCACTGACATAAAACATCTGAAAATTAAAACTGTTGGTGGGAAAGTACACAAATAAAACTGACTTATGCTGCCACTGGGAGTGTAGACAGGTTCATCCACTTTGAAGAGCAATTTGGCATCATCTAATATTTTTTAGCATGTTCACTTCTAGTTCTATTGTCTAGCCAGTTGTCTCAAAATGTTGACCATGTACTGACAGCATCTGCATACCTCGGAGCTTGTTAGATCAAAGAATCTCCGACCTTCCTCCAGTCCTACTGATTTTGTATTTTCCCAAGATCCCCAGATGAGTCCTAGGC
>NW_007077560.1:0-803 GCF_000164805.1 Carlito syrichta | reverse complement strand
ATCTAAAGTCCTTTAATATTATTTGTTGCAATCAAGAAACAATCCCCCTAGTCTGTCATCTCTTTTCAACTTATAAGTAACAATTCGAGGTTGTTCATGGAGACTTCCCGTTGCTAGGAAATACTGACACTTAGTTTTGGTACTATAAGTCATGATGGTGACTGGAGCCAAGGGGAAGTCTGTCCATGTCCAGTAAGTTCTCTTTGGAGCAGATCTGTCAGGCTTGTGTCTCCTTTTTGCCCCAATACATTTGTCACTGGGCAAAAATGTGCACCAATGGTAGGGCTTGAGTGTGAGGTGTCAGGATTCCTTCAAGTAAAAGTTTCTACTCAAATGAAAATTTAAAATACAGTTAGTAAAATGTAAGAAAAAACGAAGCCTTCTCAAATCCTTTGGGAAGCAGGTCAATGATAAATATATAAATAAGAGCCAAAAGTTTCATTTTGGGTAATATCTGTTGAGTGACATAATTATTTTCTCTATAATAGTTTAAATCACATACTAAAAAGGACACCCCCAAACCCGAATTCACTTATAAAAAATTGTGATTTGTTCTTACATGTTCAAAGTGCTCTCTGTTTGATGCAATATGCCTGTCAAGAACTTTTGCCACTGCTCAAATCAGTTTTTAAACTCATCAATTTTAATGACTTTTTTGCTTCTGCTGGTTTTGTTTGCTTCACCTCTTCCCTCTTCCCTTCACCTCTTTCCATTTGAGGACTTTTTTCATCCTGGGAAACAATAAAAAGATGCCTGAGGTTAAATCAGGTGAATAGGAAGGATGGGGCACAGGATCACACCCG